>NW_026525386.1:25778-196538 GCF_943734705.1 Anopheles coustani
AATGTACTTTGGAGATGCTTGAAAATCACTCCAAGTACTTGGAAACACGAAAATGTACGTTGGAGATGCTTGAAAATCACTCCCAAGTACTTGGAAACACCGAAAATGTACTTTGGAGATGCTTGAAAATCACTCCCAAGTACTTGGAAACACCGAAAATGTACTTTGGAGATGCTTGAAAATCACTCCCAAGTACTTGGAAACACCGAAAATGTACGTTGGAGATGCTTGAAATCACTCCCAAGTACTTGGAAACACCGAAAATGTACTTTGGAGATGCTTGAAAATCACTCCCAAGTACTTGGAAACACCGAAAATGTACTTTGGAGATGCTTGAAAATCACTCCCAAGTACTTGGAAACACCGAAAATGTACTTTGGAGATGCTTGAAAATCACTCCCAAGTACTTGGAAACACCGAAAATGTACTTTGGAGATGCTTGAAAATCACTCCCAAGTACTTGGAAACACCGAAAATGTACTTTGGAGATGCTTGAAAATCACTCCCAAGTACTTGGAAACACCGAAAAATGTACGTTGGAGATGCTTGAAAATCACTCCCAAGTAGTTGGAAACACCGAAAATGTACTTTGGAGATGCTTGAAAATCACTCCCAAGTACTTGGAAACACCGAAAATGTACTTTGGAGATGCTTGAAAATCACTCCCAAGTACTTGGAAACACCGAAAATGTACGTTGGAGATGCTTGAAAATCACTCCCAAGTACTTGGAACACCGAAAATGTACTTTGGAGATGCTTGAAAATCACTCCCAAGTACTTGGAAACACCGAAAATGTACTTTGGAGATGCTTGAAAATCACTCCCAAGTACTTGGAAACACCGAAAATGTACTTTGGAGATGCTTGAAAATCACTCCCAAGTACTTGGAAACACCGAAAATGTACTTTGGAGATGCTTGAAAATCACTCCCAAGTACTTGGAAACACCGAAAATGTACGTTGGAGATGCTTGAAAATCACTCCCAAGTACTTGGAAACACCGAAAATGTACTTTGGAGATGCTTGAAAATCACTCCCAAGTACTTGGAAACACCGAAAATGTACTTTGGAGATGCTTGAAAATCACTCCCAAGTACTTGGAAACGTAAGTATCTCCCAAACTAGAAGAGCGAGAAGGATGCCAAGTGCATCAAACGAAAGGAAATTAAATTTCAAACAAAAAACATGTTTAGCAAATTAACGATAGGACGAAAGACAAAAAAGTTATAAGCGTTTGAAGGTGCACGGGTTGGAAAAAGTGGCCATGGCAAGGCGTGAAGGGACCGGTTTCTATAGGTAAGCGCATGCTGTACCGGTTGTAGGGAGAGTTGTAAATTATACTAAGTCTTTCTTCAAGAAGAAGTAGAGAAAAAAGGTCTTCGGCAAAACGTGAATATCTCGAAAACTAGAAGAGCTAGAAGGACGCCCGGGGCATCAAACGAAAGGTAATTAAATTCTACACAATATAAAAGGAAAAAAATCACGGATTGGTCGAAAGACAACAAAGTTATAAGCGTTTGAAGGTGCAAGGGTTCAAAAAGAAGAAGAACAAGTTAAAAAAAGAGGTCTTCGACAAAACGTGAATATCTCGAAAACCAGGAGAGCTAGAAGGACGCTTTTGGCACCAATCGAAAGGAAATTAAATTTGCGACACCAAACATGGGGGTCAAATCGAAGATCGGACGAAAGACAACAAAGTTATAAGCGTTTGAAGGTGCAAGGGTTCAATTGCACCTTCAAACGCTTATAACTTTTTTGTCTTTCGTCCTTCCGTTAATTTGCTAAACATGTTTTTGGTTTGAAATTTAATTTCCTTTCGTTTGATGCACTTGGCAGCCTTCTAGCTCTTCTAGTTTGGGAGATATTTACGTTTCCAAGTACTTGGGAGTGATTTTCAAGCATCTCCAACGTACATTTACGGTGTTTCCAGGTACTTGGGAGTGAAACACTGAAAATGTACTTTGGAGATGCTTGAAAATCACTCCCAAGTACTTGGAAACACCGAAAATGTACTTTGGAGATGCTTGAAAATCACTCCCAAGTACTTGGAAACACCGAAAATGTACTTTGGAGATGCTTGAAAATCACTCCCAAGTACTTGGAAACACCGAAAATGTACGTTGGAGATGCTTGAAAATCACTCCCAAGTACTTGGAAACACCGAAAATGTACTTTGGAGATGCTTGAAAATCACTCCCAAGTACTTGGAAACACCGAAAATGTACTTTGGAGATGCTTGAAAATCACTCCCAAGTACTTGGAAACACCGAAAATGTACTTTGGAGATGCTTGAAAATCACTCCCAAGTACTTGGAAACACCGAAAATGTACGTTGGAGATGCTTGAAAATCACTCCCAAGTAGTTGGAAACACCGAAAATGTACTTTGGAGATGCTTGAAAATCACTCCCAAGTACTTGGAAACACCGAAAATGTACTTTGGAGATGCTTGAAAATCACTCCCAAGTACTTGGAAACACCGAAAATGTACTTTGGAGATGCTTGAAAATCACTCCCAAGTACTTGGAAACACCGAAAATGTACTTTGGAGATGCTTGAAAATCACTCCCAAGTACTTGGAAACACCGAAAATGTACGTTGGAGATGCTTGAAAATCACTCCCAAGTACTTGGAAACACCGAAAATGTACTTTGGAGATGCTTGAAAATCACTCCCAAGTACTTGGAAACACCGAAAATGTACTTTGGAGATGCTTGAAAATCACTCCCAAGTACTTGGAAACACCGAAAATGTACTTTGGAGATGCTTGAAAATCACTCCCAAGTACTTGGAAACACCGAAAATGTACTTTGGAGATGCTTGAAAATCACTCCCAAGTACTTGGAAACACCGAAAATGTACGTTGGAGATGCTTGAAAATCACTCCCAAGTACTTGGAAACACCGAAAATGTACTTTGGAGATGCTTGAAAATCACTCCCAAGTACTTGGAAACACCGAAAATGTATTTTGGAGATGCTTGAAAATCACTCCCAAGTACTTGGAAACACCGAAAATGTACTTTGGAGATGCTTGAAAATCACTCCCAAGTACTTGGAAACGTAAGTATCTCCCAAACTAGAAGAGCGAGAAGGATGCCATGTGCATCAAACGAAAGGAAATTAAATTTCAAACAAAAAACATGTTTAGCAAATTAACGATAGGACGAAAGACAAAAAAGTTATAAGCGTTTGAAGGTGCACGGGTTGGAAAAAGTGGCCATGGTAAGGCGTGAAGGGACCGGTTTCTATAGGTAAGCGCAAGCTGTACCGGTTTTAGGGAGAGTTGTAAATTATACTAAGTCTTTCTTCAAGAAGAAGTAGAGAAAAAAGGTCTTCGGCAAAACGTGAATATCTCGAAAACTAGAAGAGCTAGGAGGACGCCCGGGGCATCAAACGAAAGGTAATTAAATTCTACACAATATAAAAGGAAAAAAATCACGGATTGGTCGAAAGAGAGTGAAGTTATATGCGTTTGAAGGTGCAAGGGTTCAAAAAGAAGAAGAACAAGTTAAAAAAAGAGGTCTTCGACAAAACGTGAATATCTCGAAAACCAGGAGAGCTAGAAGGACGCTTTTGGCACCAATCGAAAGGAAATTAAATTTGCGACACCAAACATGGGGGTCAAATCGAAGATCGGACGAAAGACAACAAAGTTATAAGCGTTTGAAGGTGCAAGGGTTCAATTGCACCTTCAAACGCTTATAACTTTTTTGTCTTTCGTCCTTCCGTTAATTTGCTAAACATGTTTTTGGTTTGAAATTTAATTTCCTTTCGTTTGATGCACTTGGCAGCCTTCTAGCTCTTCTAGTTTGGGAGATATTTACGTTTCCAAGTACTTGGGAGTGATTTTCAAGCATCTCCAACGTACATTTTCGGTGTTTGCAAGTACTTGGGAGTGAAACACTGAAAATGTACTTTGGAGATGCTTGAAAATCACTCCCAAGTACTTGGAAACACCGAAAATGTACTTTGGAGATGCTTGAAAATCACTCCCAAGTACTTGGAAACACCGAAAATGTACTTTGGAGATGCTTGAAAATCACTCCCAAGTACTTGGAAACACCGAAAATGTACGTTGGAGATGCTTGAAAATCACTCCCAAGTAGTTGGAAACACCGAAAATGTACTTTGGAGATGCTTGAAAATCACTCCCAAGTACTTGGAAACACCGAAAATGTACTTTGGAGATGCTTGAAAATCACTCCCAAGTACTTGGAAACACCGAAAATGTACTTTGGAGATGCTTGAAAATCACTCCCAAGTACTTGGAAACACCGAAAATGTACGTTGGAGATGCTTGAAAATCACTCCCAAGTAGTTGGAAACACCGAAAATGTACTTTGGAGATGCTTGAAAATCACTCCCAAGTACTTGGAAACACCGAAAATGTACTTTGGAGATGCTTGAAAATCACTCCCAAGTACTTGGAAACACCGAAAATGTACTTTGGAGATGCTTGAAAATCACTCCCAAGTACTTGGAAACACCGAAAATGTACTTTGGAGATGCTTGAAAATCACTCCCAAGTACTTGGAAACACCGAAAATGTACGTTGGAGATGCTTGAAAATCACTCCCAAGTACTTGGAAACACCGAAAATGTACTTTGGAGATGCTTGAAAATCACTCCCAAGTACTTGGAAACACCGAAAATGTACTTTGGAGATGCTTGAAAATCACTCCCAAGTACTTGGAAACACCGAAAATGTACTTTGGAGATGCTTGAAAATCACTCCCAAGTACTTGGAAACACCGAAAATGTACTTTGGAGATGCTTGAAAATCACTCCCAAGTACTTGGAAACACCGAAAATGTACGTTGGAGATGCTTGAAAATCACTCCCAAGTACTTGGAAACACCGAAAATGTACTTTGGAGATGCTTGAAAATCACTCCCAAGTACTTGGAAACACCGAAAATGTATTTTGGAGATGCTTGAAAATCACTCCCAAGTACTTGGAAACACCGAAAATGTACTTTGGAGATGCTTGAAAATCACTCCCAAGTACTTGGAAACGTAAGTATCTCCCAAACTAGAAGAGCGAGAAGGATGCCATGTGCATCAAACGAAAGGAAATTAAATTTCAAACAAAAAACATGTTTAGCAAATTAACGATAGGACGAAAGACAAAAAAGTTATAAGCGTTTGAAGGTGCACGGGTTGGAAAAAGTGGCCATGGTAAGGCGTGAAGGGACCGGTTTCTATAGGTAAGCGCAAGCTGTACCGGTTTTAGGGAGAGTTGTAAATTATACTAAGTCTTTCTTCAAGAAGAAGTAGAGAAAAAAGGTCTTCGGCAAAACGTGAATATCTCGAAAACTAGAAGAGCTAGGAGGACGCCCGGGGCATCAAACGAAAGGTAATTAAATTCTACACAATATAAAAGGAAAAAAATCACGGATTGGTCGAAAGAGAGCGAAGTTATATGCGTTTGAAGGTGCAAGGGTTCAAAAAGAAGAAGAACAAGTTAAAAAAAGAGGTCTTCGACAAAACGTGAATATCTCGAAAACCAGGAGAGCTAGAAGGACGCTTTTGGCACCAATCGAAAGGAAATTAAATTTGCGACACCAAACATGGGGGTCAAATCGAAGATCGGACGAAAGACAACAAAGTTATAAGCGTTTGAAGGTGCAAGGGTTTGAAAAGCGCTTTACATGAAAAAAACGTTAATATCTCCGAGACTAGTTGAGCTAGAAGGACGCTTTTTTCACCAATCGAAAGGAAATTAAATTTGCGACACTCCCAAGTACTTGGAAACACCGAAAATGTACTTTGGAGATGCTTGAAAATCACTCCCAAGTACTTGGAAACACCGAAAATGTACTTTGGAGATGCTTGAAATCACTCCCAAGTACTTGGAAACACCGAAAATGTACTTTGGAGATGCTTGAAATCACTCCCAAGTACTTGGAAACACCGAAAATGTACTTTGGAGATGCTTGAAAATCACTCCCAAGTACTTGGAAACACTGAAAATGTACTTTGGAGATGCTTGAAATCACTCCCAAGTACTTGGAAACACCGAAAATGTACTTTGGAGATGCTTGAAAATCACTCCCAAGTACTTGGAAACACCGAAAATGTACTTTGGAGATGCTTGAAAATCACACCCAAGTACTTGGAAACACCGAAAATGTACTTTGGAGATGCTTGAAATCACTCCCAAGTACTTGGAAACACCGAAAATGTACTTTGGAGATGCTTGAAAATCTTTTCCAAGTACTTGGAAAGACCGAAAATGTACTTTGGAGATGCTTGAAAATCACTCCCAAGTACTTGAAAACACCGAAAATGTACTTTGGAGATGCTTGAAAATCACTCCCAAGTACTTGGAAACACCGAAAATGTACTTTGGAGATGCTTGAAAATCACTCCCAAGTACTTGGAAACACCGAAAATGTACGTTGGAGATGCTTGAAAATCACTCCCAAGTACTTGGAAACACCGAAAATGTACTTTGGAGATGCTTGAAAATCACTCCCAAGTACTTGGAAACACCGAAAATGTACTTTGGAGATGCTTGAAAATCACTCCCAAGTACTTGGAAACACCGAAAATGTACTTTGGAGATGCTTGAAAATCACTCCCAAGTACTTGGAAACACCGAAAATGTACTTTGGAGATGCTTGAAAATCACTCCCAAGTACTTGGAAACACCGAAAATGTACTTTGGAGATGCTTGAAAATCACTCCCAAGTACTTGGAAACACCGAAAATGTACGTTGGAGATGCTTGAAAATCACTCCCAAGTACTTGGAAACACCGAAAATGTACTTTGGAGATGCTTGAAAATCACTCCCAAGTACTTGGAAACACCGAAAATGTATTTTGGAGATGCTTGAAAATCACTCCCAAGTACTTGGAAACACCGAAAATGTACTTTGGAGATGCTTGAAAATCACTCCCAAGTACTTGGAAACACCGAAAATGTACTTTGGAGATGCTTGAAAATCACTCCCAAGTACTTGGAAACACCGAAAATGTACGTTGGAGATGCTTGAAAATCACTCCCAAGTAGTTGGAAACACCGAAAATGTACTTTGGAGATGCTTGAAAATCACTCCCAAGTACTTGGAAACACCGAAAATGTACTTTGGAGATGCTTGAAAATCACTCCCAAGTACTTGGAAACACCGAAAATGTACTTTGGAGATGCTTGAAAATCACTCCCAAGTACTTGGAAACACCGAAAATGTACGTTGGAGATGCTTGAAAATCACTCCCAAGTAGTTGGAAACACCGAAAATGTACTTTGGAGATGCTTGAAAATCACTCCCAAGTACTTGGAAACACCGAAAATGTACTTTGGAGATGCTTGAAAATCACTCCCAAGTACTTGGAAACACCGAAAATGTACTTTGGAGATGCTTGAAAATCACTCCCAAGTACTTGGAAACACCGAAAATGTACTTTGGAGATGCTTGAAAATCACTCCCAAGTACTTGGAAACACCGAAAATGTACGTTGGAGATGCTTGAAAATCACTCCCAAGTACTTGGAAACACCGAAAATGTACTTTGGAGATGCTTGAAAATCACTCCCAAGTACTTGGAAACACCGAAAATGTACTTTGGAGATGCTTGAAAATCACTCCCAAGTACTTGGAAACACCGAAAATGTACTTTGGAGATGCTTGAAAATCACTCCCAAGTACTTGGAAACACCGAAAATGTACTTTGGAGATGCTTGAAAATCACTCCCAAGTACTTGGAAACACCGAAAATGTACGTTGGAGATGCTTGAAAATCACTCCCAAGTACTTGGAAACACCGAAAATGTACTTTGGAGATGCTTGAAAATCACTCCCAAGTACTTGGAAACACCGAAAATGTATTTTGGAGATGCTTGAAAATCACTCCCAAGTACTTGGAAACACCGAAAATGTACTTTGGAGATGCTTGAAAATCACTCCCAAGTACTTGGAAACGTAAGTATCTCCCAAACTAGAAGAGCGAGAAGGATGCCATGTGCATCAAACGAAAGGAAATTAAATTTCAAACAAAAAACATGTTTAGCAAATTAACGATAGGACGAAAGACAAAAAAGTTATAAGCGTTTGAAGGTGCACGGGTTGGAAAAAGTGGCCATGGTAAGGCGTGAAGGGACCGGTTTCTATAGGTAAGCGCATGCTGTACCGGTTTTAGGGAGAGTTGTAAATTATACTAAGTCTTTCTTCAAGAAGAAGTAGAGAAAAAAGGTCTTCGGCAAAACGTGAATATCTCGAAAACTAGAAGAGCTAGGAGGACGCCCGGGGCATCAAACGAAAGGTAATTAAATTCTACACAATATAAAAGGAAAAAAATCACGGATTGGTCGAAAGAGAGCGAAGTTATATGCGTTTGAAGGTGCAAGGGTTCAAAAAGAAGAAGAACAAGTTAAAAAAAGAGGTCTTCGACAAAACGTGAATATCTCGAAAACCAGGAGAGCTAGAAGGACGCTTTTGGCACCAATCGAAAGGAAATTAAATTTGCGACACCAAACATGGGGGTCAAATCGAAGATCGGACGAAAGACAAAAAAGTTATAAGCGTTTGAAGGTGCAAGGGTTTGAAAAGCGCTTTACATGAAAAAAACGTTAATATCTCCGAGACTAGTTGAGCTAGAAGGACGCTTTTTTCACCAATCGAAAGGAAATTAAATTTGCGACACTCCCAAGTACTTGAAAACACCGAAAATGTACTTTGGAGATGCTTGAAAATCACTCCCAAGTACTTGGAAACACCGAAAATGTACTTTGGAGATGCTTGAAATCACTCCCAAGTACTTGGAAACACCGAAAATGTACTTTGGAGATGCTTGAAATCACTCCCAAGTACTTGGAAACACCGAAAATGTACTTTGGAGATGCTTGAAAATCACTCCCAAGTACTTGGAAACACTGAAAATGTACTTTGGAGATGCTTGAAATCACTCCCAAGTACTTGGAAACACCGAAAATGTACTTTGGAGATGCTTGAAAATCACACCCAAGTACTTGGAAACACCGAAAATGTACTTTGGAGATGCTTGAAAATCACACCCAAGTACTTGGAAACACCGAAAATGTACTTTGGAGATGCTTGAAATCACTCCCAAGTACTTGGAAACACCGAAAATGTACTTTGGAGATGCTTGAAAATCACTCCCAAGTACTTGGAAAGACCGAAAATGTACTTTGGAGATGCTTGAAAATCACTCCCAAGTACTTGGAAACACCGAAAATGTACTTTGGAGATGCTTGAAAATCACTCCCAAGTACTTGGAAACACCGAAAATGTACGTTGGAGATGCTTGAAAATCACTCCCAAGTACTTGGAAACACCGAAAATGTACTTTGGAGATGCTTGAAAATCACTCCCAAGTACTTGGAAACACCGAAAATGTACTTTGGAGATGCTTGAAAATCACTCCCAAGTACTTGGAAACACCGAAAATGTACTTTGGAGATGCTTGAAAATCACTCCCAAGTACTTGGAAACACCGAAAATGTACTTTGGAGATGCTTGAAAATCACTCCCAAGTACTTGGAAACACCGAAAATGTACTTTGGAGATGCTTGAAAATCACTCCCAAGTACTTGGAAACACCGAAAATGTACTTTGGAGATGCTTGAAATCACTCCCAAGTACTTGGAAACACCGAAAATGTACTTTGGAGATGCTTGAAATCACTCCCAAGTACTTGGAAACACCGAAAATGTACTTTGGAGATGCTTGAAATCACTCCCAAGTACTTGGAAACACCGAAAATGTACTTTGGAGATGCTTGAAATCACTCCCAAGTACTTGGAAACACCGAAAATGTACTTTGGAGATGCTTGAAAATCACTCCCAAGTACTTGGAAACGTAAGTATCTCCCAAACTAGAAGAGCGAGAAGGATGCCATGTGCATCAAACGAAAGGAAATTAAATTTCAAACAAAAAACATGTTTAGCAAATTAACGATAGGACGAAAGACAAAAAAGTTATAAGCGTTTGAAGGTGCACGGGTTGGAAAAAGTGGCCATGGTAAGGCGTGAAGGGACCGGTTTCTATAGGTAAGCGCAAGCTGCACCGGTTCGAGGGAGAGTTGTAAATTATACTAAGTCTTTCTTCAAGAAGAAGTAGAGAAAAAAGGTCTTCGGCAAAACGTGAATATCTCGAAAACTAGAAGAGCTAGGAGGACGCCCGGGGCATCAAACGAAAGGTAATTAAATTCTACACAATATAAAAGGAAAAAAATCACGGATTGGTCGAAAGAGAGCGAAGTTATATGCGTTTGAAGGTGCAAGGGTTCAAAAAGAAGAAGAACAAGTTAAAAAAAGAGGTCTTCGACAAAACGTGAATATCTCGAAAACCAGGAGAGCTAGAAGGACGCTTTTGGCACCAATCGAAAGGAAATTAAATTTGCGACACCAAACATGGGGGTCAAATCGAAGATCGGACGAAAGACAACAAAGTTATAAGCGTTTGAAGGTGCAAGGGTTTGAAAAGCGCTTTACATGAAAAAAACGTTAATATCTCCGAGACTAGTTGAGCTAGAAGGACGCTTTTTTCACCAATCGAAAGGAAATTAAATTTGCGACACTCCCAAGTACTTGAAAACACCGAAAATGTACTTTGGAGATGCTTGAAAATCACTCCCAAGTACTTGGAAACACCGAAAATGTACTTTGGAGATGCTTGAAATCACTCCCAAGTACTTGGAAACACCGAAAATGTACTTTGGAGATGCTTGAAATCACTCCCAAGTACTTGGAAACACCGAAAATGTACTTTGGAGATGCTTGAAAATCACTCCCAAGTACTTGGAAACACTGAAAATGTACTTTGGAGATGCTTGAAATCACTCCCAAGTACTTGGAAACACCGAAAATGTACTTTGGAGATGCTTGAAAATCACTCCCAAGTACTTGGAAACACCGAAAATGTACTTTGGAGATGCTTGAAAATCACACCCAAGTACTTGGAAACACCGAAAATGTACTTTGGAGATGCTTGAAATCACTCCCAAGTACTTGGAAACACCGAAAATGTACTTTGGAGATGCTTGAAAATCTTTTCCAAGTACTTGGAAAGACCGAAAATGTACTTTGGAGATGCTTGAAAATCTTTTCCAAGTACTTAAGTCCTTAAAAAGACCGAAAATGTACTTTGGAGATGCTTGAAAATCACTCCCAAGTACTTGGAAACACCGAAAATGTACTTTGGAGATGCTTGAAATCACTCCCAAGTACTTGGAAACACCGAAAATGTACTTTGGAGATGCTTGAAAATCACTCCCAAGTACTTGGAAAGACCGAAAATGTACTTTGGAGATGCTTGAAAATCACTCCCAAGTACTTGAAAACACCGAAAATGTACTTTGGAGATGCTTGAAAATCACTCCCAAGTACTTGGAAACACCGAAAATGTACTTTGGAGATGCTTGAAATCACTCCCAAGTACTTGGAAACACCGAAAATGTACTTTGGAGATGCTTGAAAATCACTCCCAAGTACTTGGAAACACCGAAAATGTACTTTGGAGATGCTTGAAAATCACTCGCAAGTACTTGGAAACACCGAAAATGTACTTTGGAGATGCTTGAAAATCACTCCCAAGTACTTGGAAACACCGAAAATGTACTTTGGAGATGCTTGAAAATCACTCCCAAGTACTTGGAAACACCGAAAATGTACCTTAGAGATGCTTGAAAATCACTCCCAAGTACTTGGAAACACCGAAATGTACTTTGGAGATGCTTGAAAATCACTCCCAAGTACTTGGAAACACCGAAAATGTACTTTTGAGATGCTTGAAATCACTCCCAAGTACTTGGAAACACCGAAAATGTACGTTGGAGATGCTTGAAAATCACTCCCAAGTACTTGGAAACACCGAAAATGTACTTTGGAGATGCTTGAAATCACTCCCAAGTACTTGGAAACACCGAAAATGTACTTTGGAGATGCTTGAAAATCACTCCCAAGTACTTGGAAACACCGAAAATGTACTTTGGAGATGCTTGAAAATCACACCCAAGTACTTGGAAACACCGAAAATGTACTTTGGAGATGCTTGAAATCACTCCCAAGTACTTGGAAACACCGAAAATGTACTTTGGAGATGCTTGAAAACCACTCCCAAGTACTTGGAAACAACGAAAATGTACTTTGGAGATGGTTGAAAATCACTCCCACGTACTTGGAAACACCGAAAATGTACTTTGGAGATGCTTGAAAATCACTCCCATGTACTTGGAAACACCGAAAATGTACTTTGGAGATGCTTGAAAATCACTCCCAAGTACTTGGAAACACCGAAAATGTACTTTGGAGATGCTTGAAAATCACTCCCAAGTACTTGGAAACACCGAAAATGTACTTTGGAGATGCTTGAAAATCACTCCCAAGTACTTGGAAACACCGAAAATGTACTTTGGAGATGCTTGAAAATCACTCCCAAGTACTTGGAAACACCGAAAATGTACTTTGGAGATGCTTGAAAATCACTCCCAAGTACTTGGAAACACCGAAAATGTACTTTGGAGATGCTTGAAAATCACTCCCAAGTACTTGGAAACACCGAAAATGTACTTTGAAGATGCTTGAAAATCACTCCCAAGTACTTGGAAACACCGAAAATGTACTTTGGAGATGCTTGAAAATCACTCCCAAGTACTTGGAAACACCGAAAATGTACTTTGGAGATGCTTGAAAATCACTCCCAAGTACTTGGAAACACCGAAAATGTACTTTGGAGATGCTTGAAAATCACTCCCAAGTACTTGGAAACACCGAAAATGTACTTTGGAGATGCTTGAAATCACTCCCAAGTACTTGGAAACACCGAAAATGTACTTTGGAGATGCTTGAAATCACTCCCAAGTACTTGGAAACACCGAAAATGTACTTTGGAGATGCTTGAAAATCACTCCCAAGTACTTGGAAACACTGAAAATGTACTTTGGAGATGCTTGAAAATCACTCCCAAGTACTTGGAAACACCGAAAATGTACTTTGGAGATGCTTGAAAATCACTCCGAAATACTTGGAAAGACCGAAAATGTACTTTGGAGATGCTTGAAAATCACTCCCAAGTACTTGGAAAGACCGAAAATGTACTTTGGAGATGCTTGAAAATCACTCCCAAGTACTTGGAAACACCGAAAATGTACTTTGGAGATGCTTGAAAATCACTCCCAAGTACTTGGAAACACCGAAAATGTACTTTGGAGATGCTTGAAAATCACTCCCAAGTACTTGGAAACACCGAAAATGTACTTTGGAGATGCTTGAAAATCACTCCCAAGTACTTGGAAACACCGAAAATGTACTTTGGAGATGCTTGAAAATCACTCCCAAGTACTTGGAAACACCGAAAATGTACTTTGGAGATGCTTGAAAATCACTCCCAAGTACTTGGAAACACCGAAAATGTACTTTAGAGATGCTTGAAAATCACTCCGAAATACTTGGAAAGACCGAAAATGTACTTTGGAGAAGCTTGAAAATCACTCCCAAGTACTTGGAAACACCGAAAATGTACTTTGGAGATGCTTGAAAATCACTCCCAAGTACTTGGAAACACCGAAAATGTACTTTGGAGATGCTTGAAAATCACTCCCTAGTACTTGGAAACACCAAAAATGTACGTTGGAGATGCTTGAAAATCACTCCCAAGTACTTGGAAACACCGAAAATGTACTTTGGAGATGCTTGAAAATCACTCCCAAGTACTTGGAAACACCGAAAATGTACTTTGGAGATGCTTGAAAATCACTCCCTAGTACTTGGAAACACCAAAAATGTACTTTGGAGATGCTTGAAAATCACTCCCAAGTACTTGGAAACACCGAAAATGTACTTTGGAGATGCTTGAAATCACTCCCAAGTACTTGGAAACACCGAAAATGTACTTTGGAGATGCTTGAAAATCACTCCCAAGTACTTGGAAACACCGAAAATGTACTTTGGAGATGCTTGAAAATCACTCCCAAGTACTTGGAAACGTAAGTATCTCCCAAACTAGAAGAGCGAGAAGGATGCCAAGTGCATCAAACGAAAGGAAATTAAATTTCAAACAAAAAACATGTTTAGCAAATTAACGATAGGACGAAAGACAAAAAAGTTATAAGCGTTTGAAGGTGCACGGGTTGGAAAAAGTGGCCATGGTAAGGCGTGAAGGGACCGGTTTCTATAGGTAAGCGCAAGCTGCACCGGTTCGAGGGAGAGTTGTAAATTATACTAAGTCTTTCTTCAAGAAGAAGTAGAGAAAAAAGGTCTTCGGCAAAACGTGAATATCTCGAAAACTAGAAGAGCTAGAAGGACGCCCGGGGCATCAAACGAAAGGTTATGAAATTCTACACAATATTGAAGGAAAAAAATCACGGATTGGTCGAAAGAGAACGAATTATAAGCGTTTGAAGGTGCAAGGGTTCAAAAAGAAGAAGAACAAGTTTAAAAAAGAGTTCTTCGACAAAACGTGAATATCTCGAAAACCAGGAGAGCTAGAAGGACGCTATTGGCACCAATCGAAAGGAAATTAAATTTGCGACACCAAACATGGGGGTCAAATCGAAGATCGGACGAAAGACAACAAAGTTATAAGCGTTTGAAGGTGCAAGGGTTTGAAAAGCGCTTTAAATGAAAAAACGTTAATATCTCCGAGACTAGTTGAGCTAGAAGGACGCTTTTGGCACCAATCGAAAGGAAATTAAATTTGCGACACTCCCAAGTACTTGGAAACACCGAAAATGTACTTTGGAGATGCTTGAAAATCACTCCCAAGTACTTGGAAACACCGAAAATGTACTTTGGAGATGCTTGAAAATCACTCCCAAGTACTTGGAAACACCGAAAATGTACTTTGGAGATGCTTGAAATCACTCCCAAGTACTTGGAAACACCGAAAATGTACTTTGGAGATGCTTGAAATCACTCCCAAGTACTTGGAAACACCGAAAATGTACTTTGGAGATGCTTGAAAATCACTCCCAAGTACTTGGAAACACTGAAAATGTACTTTGGAGATGCTTGAAAATCACTCCCAAGTACTTGGAAACACCGAAAATGTACTTTGGAGATGCTTGAAAATCACTCCGAAATACTTGGAAAGACCGAAAATGTACTTTGGAGATGCTTGAAAATCACTCCCAAGTACTTGGAAAGACCGAAAATGTACTTTGGAGATGCTTGAAAATCACTCCCAAGTACTTGGAAACACCGAAAATGTACTTTGGAGATGCTTGAAAATCACTCCCAAGTACTTGGAAACACCGAAAATGTACTTTGGAGATGCTTGAAAATCACTCCCAAGTACTTGGAAACACCGAAAATGTACTTTGGAGATGCTTGAAAATCACTCCCAAGTACTTGGAAACACCGAAAATGTACTTTGGAGATGCTTGAAAATCACTCCCAAGTACTTGGAAACACCGAAAATGTACTTTGGAGATGCTTGAAAATCACTCCCAAGTACTTGGAAACACCGAAAATGTACTTTAGAGATGCTTGAAAATCACTCCGAAATACTTGGAAAGACCGAAAATGTACTTTGGAGAAGCTTGAAAATCACTCCCAAGTACTTGGAAACACCGAAAATGTACTTTGGAGATGCTTGAAAATCACTCCCAAGTACTTGGAAACACCGAAAATGTACTTTGGAGATGCTTGAAAATCACTCCCAAGTACTTGGAAAGACCGAAAATGTACTTTGGAGATGCTTGAAAATCACTCCCAAGTACTTGGAAACACCGAAAATGTACTTTGGAGATGCTTGAAAATCACTCCCAAGTACTTGGAAACACCGAAAATGTACTTTGGAGATGCTTGAAAATCACTCCCAAGTACTTGGAAACACCGAAAATGTACTTTGGAGATGCTTGAAAATCACTCCCAAGTACTTGGAAACACCGAAAATGTACTTTGGAGATGCTTGAAATCACTCCCAAGTACTTGGAAACACCGAAAATGTACTTTGGAGATGCTTGAAAATCACTCCCAAGTACTTGGAAACACCGAAAATGTACTTTGGAGATGCTTGAAAATCACTCCCAAGTACTTGGAAACGAAAATATCTCCCAAACTAGAAGAGCGAGAAGGATGCCAAGTGCATCAAACGAAAGGAAATTAAATTTCAAACAAAAAACATGTTTAGCAAATTAACGATAGGACGAAAGACAAAAAAGTTATAAGCGTTTGAAGGTGCACGGGTTGGAAAAAGTGTCCATGACAAGGCGTGAAGGGACCGGTTTCTATAGGTAAGCGCAAGCTGCACCGGTTCGAGGGAGAGTTGTAAATTATACTAAGTCTTTCTTCAAGAAGAAGTAGAGAAAAAAGGTCTTCGGCAAAACGTGAATATCTCGAAAACTAGAAGAGCTAGAAGGACGCCCGGGGCATCAAACGAAAGGTTATGAAATTCTACACAATATTGAAGGAAAAAAATCACGGATTGGTCGAAAGAGAACGAATTATAAGCGTTTGAAGGTGCAAGGGTTCAAAAAGAAGAAGAACAAGTTTAAAAAAGAGTTCTTCGACAAAACGTGAATATCTCGAAAACCAGGAGAGCTAGAAGGACGCTTTTGGCACCAATCGAAAGGAAATTAAATTTGCGACACCAAACATGGGGGTCAAATCGAAGATCGGACGAAAGACAACAAAGTTATAAGCGTTTGAAGGTGCAAGGGTTTGAAAAGCGCTTTAAATGAAAAAACGTTAATATCTCCGAGACTAGTTGAGCTAGAAGGACGCTTTTGGCACCAATCGAAAGGAAATTAAATTTGCGACACTCCCAAGTACTTGGAAACACCGAAAATGTACTTTGGAGATGCTTGAAAATCACTCCCAAGTACTTGGAAACACCGAAAATGTACTTTGGAGATGCTTGAAATCACTCCCAAGTACTTGGAAACACCGAAAATGTACTTTGGAGATGCTTGAAATCACTCCCAAGTACTTGGAAACACCGAAAATGTACTTTGGAGATGCTTGAAAATCACTCCCAAGTACTTGGAAACACTGAAAATGTACTTTGGAGATGCTTGAAATCACTCCCAAGTACTTGGAAACACCGAAAATGTACTTTGGAGATGCTTGAAAATCACTCCCAAGTACTTGGAAACACCGAAAATGTACTTTGGAGATGCTTGAAAATCACACCCAAGTACTTGGAAACACCGAAAATGTACTTTGGAGATGCTTGAAATCACTCCCAAGTACTTGGAAACACCGAAAATGTACTTTGGAGATGCTTGAAAATCACTCCCAAGTACTTGGAAACAACGAAAATGTACTTTGGAGATGGTTGAAAATCACTCCCACGTACTTGGAAACACCGAAAATGTACTTTGGAGATGCTTGAAAATCACTCCCATGTACTTGGAAACACCGAAAATGTACTTTGGAGATGCTTGAAAATCACTCCCAAGTACTTGGAAACACCGAAAATGTACTTTGGAGATGCTTGAAAATCACTCCCAAGTACTTGGAAACACCGAAAATGTACTTTGGAGATGCTTGAAAATCACTCCCAAGTACTCGGAAACACCGAAAATGTACTTTGAAGATGCTTGAAAATCACTCCCAAGTACTTGGAAACACCGAAAATGTACTTTGGAGATGCTTGAAAATCACTCCCAAGTACTTGGAAACACCGAAAATGTACTTTGGAGATGCTTGAAAATCACTCCCAAGTACTTGGAAACACCGAAAATGTACTTTGGAGATGCTTGAAAATCACTCCCAAGTACTTGGAAACACCGAAAATGTACGTTGGAGATGCTTGAAAATCACTCCCAAGTACTTGGAAACACCGAAAATGTACGTTGGAGATGCTTGAAAATCACTCCCAAGTACTTGGAAACACCGAAAATGTACTTTGGAGATGCTTGAAAATCACTCCCAAGTACTTGGAAACGTAAGTATCTCCCAAACTAGAAGAGCGAGAAGGATGCCATGTGCATCAAACGAAAGGAAATTAAATTTCAAACAAAAAACATGTTTAGCAAATTAACGATAGGACGAAAGACAAAAAAGTTATAAGCGTTTGAAGGTGCAAAGGTTGGAAAAAGTGGCCATGGCAAGGCGTGAAGGGACCGGTTTCTATAGGTAAGCGCAAGCTGTACCGGTTCTAGGGAGAGTTGTAAATTATACTAAGTCTTTCTTCAAGAAGAAGTAGAGAAAAAAAGGTCTTCGGCAAAACGTGAATATCTCGAAAACTAGAAGAGCTAGAAGGACGCCCGGGGCATCAAACGAAAGGTTATGAAATTCTACACAATATTGAAGGAAAAAAATTACGAATTGGTCGAAAGAGAACGAATTATAAGCGTTTGAAGGTGCAAGGGTTCAAAAAGAAAGAACAAGTTTAAAAAAGAGTTCTTCGACAAAACGTGAATATCTCGAAAACCAAGAGAGCTAGAAGGACGTTTTTACCACCAAACGAAAGGAAATTAAATTTCAGGACAAAGACATGTGGGTCAAATCAATGATCGGACGAAAGACAACAAAGTTATAAGCGTTTGAAGGTGCAAGGGTTTGAAAAGCGCTTTACATGAAAAAAACGTTAATATCTCCGAGACTAGTTGAGCTAGAAGGACGCTTTTGGCACCAATCGAAAGGAAATTAAATTTGCGACACTCCCAAGTACATGGAAACACCGAAAATGTACTTTGGAGATGCTTGAAAATCACTCCCAAGTACTTGGAAACACCGAAAATGTACTTTGGAGATGCTTGAAATCACTCCCAAGTACTTGGAAACACCGAAAATGTACTTTGGAGATGCTTGAAATCACTCCCAAGTACTTGGAAACACCGAAAATGTACTTTGGAGATGCTTGAAAATCACTCCCAAGTACTTGGAAACACTGAAAATGTACTTTGGAGATGCTTGAAATCTCCCCAAGTACTTGGAAACACCGAAAATGTACTTGGAGATGCTTGAAAATCACTCCCAAGTACTTGGAAACACCGAAAATGTACTTTGGAGATGCTTGAAAATCACTCCCAAGTACTTGGAAACACCGAAAATGTACTTTGGAGATGCTTGAAAATCACTCCCAAGTACTTGGAAACACCGAAAATGTACTTTGGAGATGCTTGAAAATCACTCCCAAGTACTTGGAAACACCGAAAATGTACTTTGGAGATGCTTGAAAATCACTCCCAAGTACTTGGAAACACCGAAAATGTACTTTGGAGATGCTTGAAAATCACTCCCAAGTACTTGGAAACACCGAAAATGTACTCTGGAGATGCTTGAAAATCACTCCCAAGTACTTGGAAACACCGAAAATGTACTTTGGAGATGCTTGAAAATCACTCCCAAGTACTTGGAAACACCGAAAATGTACTTTGGAGATGCTTGAAAATCACTCCCAAGTACTTGGAAACACCGAAAATGTACTTTGTAGATGCTTGAAAATCACTCCCAAGTACTTGGAAACACCGAAAATGTACTTTGGAGATGCTTGAAAATCACTCCCAAGTACTTGGAAACACCGAAAATGTACTTTGGGGATGCTTGAAAATCACTCCCAAGTACTTGGAAACACCGAAAATGTACTTTGGAGATGCTTGAAAATCACTCCCAAGTACTTGGAAACACCGAAAATGTACTTTGGGGATGCTTGAAAATCACTCCCAAGTACTTGGAAACACCGAAAATGTACTTTGGAGATGCTTGAAAATCACTCCCAAGTACTTGGAAACACCGAAAATGTACTTTGGAGATGCTTGAAAATCACTCCCAAGTACTTGGAAACACCGAAAATGTACATTGGAGATGCTTGAAAATCACTCCCAAGTACTTGGAAACACCGAAAATGTACTTTGGAGATGCTTGAAAATCACTCCCAAGTACTTGGAAACACCGAAAATGTACTTTGGAGATGCTTGAAAATCACTCCCAAGTACTTGGAAACACCGAAAATGTACTTTGGAGATGCTTGAAAATCACTCCCAAGTACTTGGAAACACCGAAAATGTACTTTGGAGATGCTTGAAAATCACTCCCAAGTACTTGGAAACACCGAAAATGTACTTTGGAGATGCTTGAAAATCACTCCCAAGTACTTGGAAACACCGAAAATGTACTTTGGAGATGCTTGAAAATCACTCCCAAGTACTTGGAAACACCGAAAATGTACTTTGGAGATGCTTGAAAATCACTCCCAAGTACTTGGAAACACCGAAAATGTACTTTGTAGATGCTTGAAAATCACTCCCAAGTACTTGGAAACACCGAAATATACTTTGGAGATGCTTGAAAATCACTCCCAAGTACTTGGAAACACCGAAAATGTACTTTGGAGATGCTTGAAAATCACTCCCAAGTACTTGGAAACACCGAAAATGTACTTTGGAGATGCTTGAAAATCACTCCCAAGTACTTGGAAACACCGAAAATGTACTTTGGAGATGCTTGAAAATCACTCCCAAGTACTTGGAAACACCGAAAATGTACATTGGAGATGCTTGAAAATCACTCCCAAGTACTTGGAAACGTAAATATCTCCCAAACTAGAAGAGCTAGAAGGATGCCAGGTGCATCAAACGAAAGGAAATTAAATTTCAAACAAAAAACATGTTTAGCAAATTAACGAAAGGACGAAAGACAAAAAAGTTATAAGCGTTTGAAGGTGCACGGGTTGGAAAAAGTGGCCATGGCAAGGCGTGAAGGGACCGGTTTCTATAGGTAAGCGCATGCTGTACCGGTTCTAGGGAGAGTCGTAAATTATACTAAGTCTTTCTTCAAGAAGAAGTAGATAAAAAAGGTCTTCGGCAAAACGTGAATATCTCGAAAACTAGAAGAGCTAGAAGGACGCCCAGGTCATCAAACGAAAGGTAATTAAATTCTACACAATATTAAAGGAAAAAAATCACGGATTGGTCGAAAGAGAACGAAGTTATAAGCGTTTGAAGGTGCAAGGGTTCAAAAAGAAGAAGAACAAGTTAAAAAAAGAGGTTTTCGACAAAACGTGAATATCTCGAAAACCAGGAGAGCTAGAAGGACGCTTTTGGCACCAATCGAAAGGAAATTAAATTTGCGACACCAAACATGGGGGTCAAATCGAAGATCGGATGAAAGACGGAAAAGTTATAAGCGTTTGAAAGTGCAAGGGTACAATTGCACCTTCAAACGCTTATAACTTTTTTGTCTTTCGTCCTTCCGTTAATTTGCTAAACATGTTTTTTGTTTGAAATTTAATTTCCTTTCGTTTGATGCACCTGGCATCCTTCTAGCTCTTCTAGTTTGGGAGATATTTACGTTTCCAAGTACTTGGGAGTGATTTTCAAGCATCTTTAACGTACATTTTCGGTGTTTCCAAGTACTTGGGAGTGTAACAACGAAAATGTACTTTGGAGATGCTTGAAAATCACTCCCAAGTACTTGGAAACACCGAAAATGTACATTGGAGATGCTTGAAAATCACTCCCAAGTACTTGGAAACACCGAAAATGTACTTTGGAGATGCTTGAAAATCACTCCCAAGTACTTGGAAACACCGAAAATGTACTCTGGAGATGCTTGAAAATCACTCCCAAGTACTTGGAAACACCGAAAATGTACTTTGGAGATGCTTGAAAATCACTCCCAAGTACTTGGAAACACCGAAAATGTACTTTGGAGATGCTTGAAAATCACTCCCAAGTACTTGGAAACACCGAAAATGTACTTTGGGGATGCTTGAAAATCACTCCCAAGTACTTGGAAACACCGAAAATGTACTTTGGGGATGCTTGAAAATCACTCCCAAGTACTTGGAAACACCGAAAATGTACTTTGTAGATGCTTGAAAATCACTCCCAAGTACTTGGAAACACCGAAAATGTACTTTGGGGATGCTTGAAAATCACTCCCAAGTACTTGGAAACACCGAAAATGTACTTTGGGGATGCTTGAAAATCACTCCCAAGTACTTGGAAACACCGAAAATGTACTTTGGAGATGCTTGAAAATCACTCCCAAGTACTTGGAAACACCGAAAATGTACTTTGGGGATGCTTGAAAATCACTCCCAAGTACTTGGAAACACCGAAAATGTACTTTGGAGATGCTTGAAAATCACTCCCAAGTACTTGGAAACACCGAAAATGTACTTTGGAGATGCTTGAAAATCACTCCCAAGTACTTGGAAACACCGAAAATGTACATTGGAGATGCTTGAAAATCACTCCCAAGTACTTGGAAACACCGAAAATGTACTTTGGAGATGCTTGAAAATCACTCCCAAGTACTTGGAAACACCGAAAATGTACTTTGGGGATGCTTGAAAATCACTCCCAAGTACTTGGAAACACCGAAAATGTACTTTGGAGATGCTTGAAAATCACTCCCAAGTACTTGGAAACACCGAAAATGTACTTTGGAGATGCTTGAAAATCACTCCCAAGTACTTGGAAACACCGAAAATGTACTTTGGGGATGCTTGAAAATCACTCCCAAGTACTTGGAAACACCGAAAATGTACTTTGGAGATGCTTGAAAATCACTCCCAAGTACTTGGAAACACCGAAAATGTACTTTGGAGATGCTTGAAAATCACTCCCAAGTACTTGGAAACACCGAAAATGTACTTTGGGGATGCTTGAAAATCACTCCCAAGTACTTGGAAACACCGAAAATGTACTTTGGGGATGCTTGAAAATCACTCCCAAGTACTTGGAAACACCGAAAATGTACTTTGTAGATGCTTGAAAATCACTCCCAAGTACTTGGAAACACCGAAAATGTACTTTGGGGATGCTTGAAAATCACTCCCAAGTACTTGGAAACACCGAAAATGTACTTTGGAGATGCTTGAAAATCACTCCCAAGTACTTGGAAACACCGAAAATGTACTTTGGAGATGCTTGAAAATCACTCCCAAGTACTTGGAAACACCGAAAATGTACTTTGGGGATGCTTGAAAATCACTCCCAAGTACTTGGAAACACCGAAAATGTACTTTGGAGATGCTTGAAAAACACTCCCAAGTACTTGGAAACACCGAAAATGTACTTTGTAGATGCTTGAAAATCACTCCCAAGTACTTGGAAACACCGAAATATACTTTGGAGATGCTTGAAAATCACTCCCAAGTACTTGGAAACACCGAAAATGTACTTTGGAGATGCTTGAAAATCACTCCCAAGTACTTGGAAACACCGAAAATGTACTTTGGAGATGCTTGAAAAACACTCCCAAGTACTTGGAAACACCGAAAATGTACTTTGGAGATGCTTGAAAATCACTCCCAAGTACTTGGAAACACCGAAAATGTACATTGGAGATGCTTGAAAATCACTCCCAAGTACTTGGAAACGTAAATATCTCCCAAACTAGAAGAGCTAGAAGGATGCCAGGTGCATCAAACGAAAGGAAATTAAATTTCAAACAAAAAACATGTTTAGCAAATTAACGATACGACGAAAGACAAAAAAGTTATAAGCGTTTGAAGGTGCCAAGGTTGGAAAAAGTGGCCATGGCAAGGCGTGAAGGGACCGGTTTCTATAGGTAAGCGCATGCTGTACCGGTTCTAGGGAGAGTCGTAAATTATACTAAGTCTTTCTTCAAGAAGAAGTAGATAAAAAAGGTCTTCGGCAAAACGTGAATATCTCGAAAACTAGAAGAGCTAGAAGGACGCCCAGGTCATCAAACGAAAGGTAATTAAATTCTACACAATATTAAAGGAAAAAAATCACGGATTGGTCGAAAGAGAACGAAGTTATAAGCGTTTGAAGGGGCAAGGGTTCAAAAAGAAGAAGAACAAGTTAAAAAAAGAGGTTTTCGACAAAACGTGAATATCTCGAAAACCAGGAGAGCTAGAAGGACGCTTTTGGCACCAATCGAAAGGAAATTAAATTTGCGACACCAAACATGGGGGTCAAATCGAAGATCGGATGAAAGACGGAAAAGTTATAAGCGTTTGAAAGTGCAAGGGTACAATTGCACCTTCAAACGCTTATAACTTTTTTGTCTTTCGTCCTTCCGTTAATTTGCTAAACATGTTTTTTGTTTGAAATTTAATTTCCTTTCGTTTGATGCACCTGGCATCCTTCTAGCTCTTCTAGTTTGGGAGATATTTACGTTTCCAAGTACTTGGGAGTGATTTTCAAGCATCTTTAACGTACATTTTCGGTGTTTCCAAGTACTTGGGAGTGTTACACCGAAAATGTACTTTGGAGATGCTTGAAAACCACTCCCAAGTACTTGGAAACACCGAAAATGTACTTTGGAGATGCTTGAAAACCACTCCCAAGTACTTGGAAACACCGAAAATGTACTTTGGAGATGCTTGAAAATCACTCCCAAGTACTTGGAAACACCGAAAATGTACGTTGGAGATGCTTGAAAATCACTCCCAAGTACTTGGAAACACCGAAAATGTACTTTAGAGATGCTTGAAAATCACTCCCAAGTACTTGGAAACACCGAAAATGTACTTTGGAGATGCTTGAAAATCACTCCCAAGTACTTGGAAACACCGAAAATGTACTTTGAAGATGCTTGAAAATCACTCCCAAGTACTTGGAAACACCGAAAATGTACGTTGGAGATGCTTGAAAATCACTCCCAAGTACTTGGAAACACCGAAAATGTACTTTGGAGATGCTTGAAAACCACTCCCAAGTACTTGGAAACACCGAAAATGTACTTTGGAGATGCTTGAAAACCACTCCCAAGTACTTGGAAACACCGAAAATGTACTTTGGAGATGCTTGAAAACCACTCCCAAGTACTTGGAAACACCGAAAATGTACGTTGGAGATGCTTGAAAATCACTCCCAAGTACTTGGAAACACCGAAAATGTACTTTAGAGATGCTTGAAAATCACTCCCAAGTACTTGGAAACACCGAAAATGTACTTTGGAGATGCTTGAAAATCACTCCCAAGTACTTGGAAACACCGAAAATGTACTTTGGAGATGCTTGAAAATCACTCCCAAGTACTTGGAAACACCGAAAATGTACGTTGGAGATGCTTGAAAATCACTCCCAAGTACTTGGAAACACCGAAAATGTACTTTGGAGATGCTTGAAAATCACTCCCAAGTACTTGGAAACACCGAAAATGTACGTTGGAGATGCTTGAAAATCACTCCCAAGTACTTGGAAACACCGAAAATGTACTTTGGAGATGCTTGAAAACCACTCCCAAGTACTTGGAAACACCGAAAATGTACTTTGGAGATGCTTGAAAACCACTCCCAAGTACTTGGAAACACCGAAAATGTACTTTGGAGATGCTTGAAAACCACTCCCAAGTACTTGGAAACACCGAAAATGTACTTTGGAGATGCTTGAAAATCACTCCCAAGTACTTGGAAACACCGAAAATGTACGTTGGAGATGCTTGAAAATCACTCCCAAGTACTTGGAAACACCGAAAATGTACTTTAGAGATGCTTGCAAATCACTCCCAAGTACTTGGAAACACCGAAAATGTACTTTGGAGATGCTTGAAAATCACTCCCAAGTACTTGGAAACACCGAAAATGTACGTTGGAGATGCTTGAAAATCACTCCCAAGTACTTGGAAACACCGAAAATGTACGTTGGAGATGCTTGAAAATCACTCCCAAGTACTTGGAAACACCGAAAATGTACTTTGGAGATGCTTGAAAATCACTCCCAAGTACTTGGAAACACCGAAAATGTACTTTGGAGATGCTTGAAAATCACTCCCAAGTACTTGGAAACACCGAAAATGTACTTTGGAGATGCTTGAAAATCACTCCCAAGTACTTGGAAACACCGAAAATGTACTTTGGAGATGCTTGAAAACCACTCCCAAGTACTTGGAAACACCGAAAATGTACTTTGGAGATGCTTGAAAATCACTCCCAAGTACTTGGAAACACCGAAAATGTACTTTGGAGATGCTTGAAAATCACTCCCAAGTACTTGGAAACACCGAAAATGTACTTTAGAGATGCTTGAAAATCACTCCCAAGTACTTGGAAACACCGAAAATGTACTTTGGAGATGCTTGAAAATCACTCCCAAGTACTTGGAAACACCGAAAATGTACTTTGGAGATGCTTGAAAATCACTCCCAAGTACTTGGAAACACCGAAAATGTACTTTGGAGATGCTTGAAAATCACTCCCAAGTACTTGGAAACGTAAGTATCTCCCAAACTAGAAGAGCGAGAAGGATGCCATGTGCATCAAACGAAAGGAAATTAAATTTCAAACAAAAAACATGTTTAGCAAATTAACGATAGGACGAAAGACAAAAAAGTTATAAGCGTTTGAAGGTGCAAAGGTTGGAAAAAGTGGCCATGGCAAGGCGTGAAGGGACCGGTTTCTATAGGTAAGCGCAAGCTGCACCGGTTCGAGGGAGAGTTGTAAATTATACTAAGTCTTTCTTCAAGAAGAAGTAGAGAAAAAAGGTCTTCGGCAAAACGTGAATATCTCGAAAACTAGAAGAGCTAGAAGGACGCCCGGGGCATCAAACGAAAGGTAATTAAATTCTACACAATATAAAAATAAAAAAATCACGGATTGGTCGAAAGACAACAAAGTTATAAGCGTTTGAAGGTGCAAGGGTTAAAAATGAAGAAGAACAAGTTTAAAAAAGAGGTCTTCGACAAAACGTGAATATCTCGAAAACCAGGAGAGCTAGAAGGACGCCAAGGGCAGCAAACGAAAGGAAATTAAATTTGCGACACCAAACATGAGGGTCAAAACGAAGATCGGACGAAAGACAACAAAGTTATAAGCGTTTGAAGGTGCAAGGGTTCAATTGCACCTTCAAACGCTTATAACTTTTTTTGTCTTTCGTCCTTCCGTTAATTTGCTAAACATGTTTTTGGTTTGAAATTTAATTTCCTTTCGTTTGATGCACTTGGCAGCCTTCAAGCTCTTCTAGTTTGGGAGATATTTACGTTTCCAAGTACTTGGGAGTGATTTTCAAGCATCTCCAACGTACATTTTCGGTGTTTCCAGGTACTTGGGAGTGAAACACCGAAAATGTACTTTGGAGATGCTTGAAAACCACTCCCAAGTACTTGGAAACAACGAAAATGTACTTTGGAGATGGTTGAAAATCACTCCCACGTACTTGGAAACACCGAAAATGTACTTTGGAGATGCTTGAAAATCACTCCCATGTACTTGGAAACACCGAAAATGTACGTTGGAGATGCTTGAAAATCACTCCCAAGTACTTGGAAACACCGAAAATGTACTTTGGAGATGCTTGAAAATCACTCCCAAGTACTTGGAAACACCGAAAATGTACGTTGGAGATGCTTGAAAATCACTCCCAAGTACTTGGAAACACCGAAAATGTACTTTGGAGATGCTTGAAAACCACTCCCAAGTACTTGGAAACACCGAAAATGTACTTTGGAGATGCTTGAAAACCACTCCCAAGTACTTGGAAACACCGAAAATGTACTTTGGAGATGCTTGAAAACCACTCCCAAGTACTTGGAAACACCGAAAATGTACTTTGGAGATGCTTGAAAATCACTCCCAAGTACTTGGAAACACCGAAAATGTGCTTTGGAGAGGCTTGAAAATCACTCCCAAGTACTTGGAAATACCGAAAATGTACTTTTGAGATGCTTGAAAATCACTCCCAAGTACTTGGAAATACCGAAAATGTACTTTGGAGATGCTTGAAAATTACTCCCAAGTACTTGGAAACACCGAAGATGCTCGTTGGATGCCTTCAAAACCACCAAAAAAGCTAGGCGAAGTTCTAAGAGAAATGCCTAGCTCGGTAGCTGAATTCGGACCGAAACAACGAAATTGCTCTTTTTCTGAAAAAACCTCTAACTTTAAACGTGAATAGCTCGAAAACTAGAAGAGCTAGAAGGTCGCCGTAGGTACCAAAAGAAAGGAAATTTAACGGGGTACTCTCAACATGGGGGTCAAATTCAACGTAGGACGAAAGACAAAAAAGTTATAAGCGTTCAAAAATAGGCATTTTTTGACCTCTTTTCATAGTAAAATTGCAGGTTTTAAGTGTTTTCTTCGCAGCGAAGTGCCTAAATTAGCAAGCTGTGTATATTTATACATGTAAAACAGAAAAATATGTAGCAAAAAACTCAAAAAGCACTCCCAAGTACTTGGAAATACCGAAAATGTGCTTTGGAGAGGCTTGAAAATCACTCCCAAGTACTTGGAAATACCGAAAATGTACTTTGGAGATGCTTGAAAATCACTCCCAAGTACTTGGAAATACCGAAAATGTACTTTGGAGATGCTTGAAAATTACTCCCAAGTACTTGGAAACACCGAAGATGCTCGTTGGATGCCTTCAAAACCACCAAAAAAGCTAGGCGAAGTTCTAAGAGAAATGCCTAGCTCGGTAGCTGAATTCGGACCGAAACAACGAAATTGCTCTTTTTCTGAAAAAACCTCTAACTTTAAACGTGAATAGCTCGAAAACTAGAAGAGCTAGAAGGTCGCCGTAGGTACCAAAAGAAAGGAAATTTAACGGGGTACTCTCAACATGGGGGTCAAATTCAACGTAGGACGAAAGACAAAAAAGTTATAAGCGTTCAAAAATAGGCATTTTTTGACCTCTTTTCATAGTAAAATTGCAGGTTTTAAGTGTTTTCTTCGCAGCGAAGTGCCTAAATTAGCAAGCTGTGTATATTTATACATGTTAAACAGAAAAATATGTAGCAAAAAACTCAAAAAGCACTCCCAAGTACTTGGAAATACCGAAAATGTGCTTTGGAGAGGCTTGAAAATCACTCCCAAGTACTTGGAAATACCGAAAATGTACTTTGGAGATGCTTGAAAATCACTCCCAAGTTCTTGAAAATACCGAAAATGTACTTTGGAGATGCTTGAAAATCTCTCCCAAGTACTTGGAAACACCGAAGATGCTCGTTGGATGCCTTCAAAACCACCAAAAAAGCTAGGCGAAGTTCTAAGAGAAATGCCTAGCTCGGTAGCTGAATTCGGACCGAAACAACGAAATTGCTCTTTTTCTGAAAAAACCTCTAACTTTAAACGTGAATAGCTCGAAAACTAGAAGAGCTAGAAGGTCGCCGTAGGTACCAAAAGAAAGGAAATTTAACGGGGTACTCTCGACATGGGGGTCAAATTCAACGTAGGACGAAAGACAAAAAAGTTATAAGCGTTTAAAGATAGGCATTTTTTGACCTCTTTTCATAGTAAAATTGCAGGTTTTAGGTGTTTTCTTCGCAGCGAAGTGCCTAAATTAGCAAGCTGTGTATAATCATACATGTTAAACAGAAAAATATATAGCAACAAACTCAAAAAGCACTCCCAAGTACTTGGAAATACTGAAAATGTGCTTTGGAGAGGCTTGAAAATCACTCCCAAGTACTTGGAAATACCGAAAATGTACTTTGGAGATGCTTGAAAATCACTCCCAAGTACTTGGAAATACCGAAAATGTACTTTGGAGATGCTTGAAAATCACTCCCAAGTACTTGGAAATACCGAAAATGTACCTTGGAGATGCTTGAAAATCACTCCCAAGTACTTGAAAACACCGAAGATGCTCGGTTGATGCCTTCAAAAAGACCAAAAACCTAGGCGAAGTGCTAAGAGAAATGCCTAGCTCGGTAGCTGAATTCGGACCGAAACAACGAAATTGCTCTTTTTCTGAAAAAACCTCTAACTTTAAACGTGAATAGCTCGAAAACTAGAAGAGCTAGAAGGTCGCCGTAGGTACCAAAAGAAAGGAAATTTAACGGGGTACTCTCAACATGGGGGTCAAATTCAACGTAGGACGAAAGACAAAAAAGTTATAAGCGTTCAAAAATAGGCATTTTTTGACCTCTTTTCATAGTAAAATTGCAGGTTTTAAGTGTTTTCTTCGCAGCGAAGTGCCTAAATTAGCAAGCTGTGTATATTTATACATGTAAAACAGAAAAATATGTAGCAAAAAACTCAAAAAGCACTCCCAAGTACTTGGAAATACCGAAAATGTGCTTTGGAGAGGCTTGAAAATCACTCCCAAGTACTTGGAAATACCGAAAATGTACTTTGGAGATGCTTGAAAATCACTCCCAAGTACTTGGAAATACCGAAAATGTACTTTGGAGATGCTTGAAAATTACTCCCAAGTACTTGGAAACACCGAAGATGCTCGTTGGATGCCTTCAAAACCACCAAAAAAGCTAGGCGAAGTTCTAAGAGAAATGCCTAGCTCGGTAGCTGAATTCGGACCGAAACAACGAAATTGCTCTTTTTCTGAAAAAACCTCTAACTTTAAACGTGAATAGCTCGAAAACTAGAAGAGCTAGAAGGTCGCCGTAGGTACCAAAAGAAAGGAAATTTAACGGGGTACTCTCAACATGGGGGTCAAATTCAACGTAGGACGAAAGACAAAAAAGTTATAAGCGTTCAAAAATAGGCATTTTTTGACCTCTTTTCATAGTAAAATTGCAGGTTTTAGGTGTTTTCTTCGCAGCGAAGTGCCTAAATTAGCAAGCTGTGTATAATCATACATGTTAAACAGAAAAATATATAGCAACAAACTCAAAAAGCACTCCCAAGTACTTGGAAATACTGAAAATGTGCTTTGGAGAGGCTTGAAAATCATTCCCAAGTACTTGGAAATACCGAAAATGTACTTTGGAGATGCTTGAAAATCACTCCCAAGTACTTGGAAATACCGAAAATGTACTTTGGAGATGCTTGAAAATCACTCCCAAGTACTTGGAAATACCGAAAATGTACTTTGGAGATGCTTGAAAATTACTCCCAAGTACTTGGAAACACCGAAGATGCTCGTTGGATGCCTTCAAAACCACCAAAAAAGCTAGGCGAAGTTCTAAGAGAAATGCCTAGCTCGGTAGCTGAATTCGGACCGAAACAACGAAATTGCTCTTTTTCTGAAAAAACCTCTAACTTTAAACGTGAATAGCTCGAAAACTAGAAGAGCTAGAAGGTCGCCGTAGGTACCAAAAGAAAGGAAATTTAACGGGGTACTCTCGACATGGGGCTCAAATTCAACGTAGGACGAAAGACAAAAAAGTTATAAGCGTTTAAAGATAGGCATTTTTTGACCTCTTTTCATAGTAAAATTGCAGGTTTTAGGTGTTTTCTTCGCAGCGAAGTGCCTAAATTAGCAAGCTGTGTATAATCATACATGTTAAACAGAAAAATATATAGCAACAAACTCAAAAAGCACTCCCAAGTACTTGGAAATACTGAAAATGTGCTTTGGAGAGGCTTGAAAATCACTCCCAAGTACTTGGAAATACCGAAAATGTACTTTGGAGATGCTTGAAAATCACTCCCAAGTACTTGGAAATACCGAAAATGTACTTTGGAGATGCTTGAAAATCACTCCCAAGTACTTGGAAATACCGAAAATGTACCTTGGAGATGCTTGAAAATCACTCCCAAGTACTTGAAAACACCGAAGATGCTCGGTTGATGCCTTCAAAAAGACCAAAAACCTAGGCGAAGTGCTAAGAGAAATGCCTAGCTCGGTAGCTGAATTCGGACCGAAACAACGAAATTGCTCTTTTTCTGAAAAAACCTCTAACTTTAAACGTGAATAGCTCGAAAACTAGAAGAGCTAGAAGGTCGCCGTAGGTACCAAAAGAAAGGAAATTTAACGGGGTACTCTCAACATGGGGGTCAAATTCAACGTAGGACGAAAGACAAAAAAGTTATAAGCGTTCAAAAATAGGCATTTTTTGACCTCTTTTCATAGTAAAATTGCAGGTTTTAAGTGTTTTCTTCGCAGCGAAGTGCCTAAATTAGCAAGCTGTGTATATTTATACATGTAAAACAGAAAAATATGTAGCAAAAAACTCAAAAAGCACTCCCAAGTACTTGGAAATACCGAAAATGTGCTTTGGAGAGGCTTGAAAATCACTCCCAAGTACTTGGAAATACCGAAAATGTACTTTGGAGATGCTTGAAAATCACTCCCAAGTACTTGGAAATACCGAAAATGTACTTTGGAGATGCTTGAAAATTACTCCCAAGTACTTGGAAACACCGAAGATGCTCGTTGGATGCCTTCAAAACCACCAAAAAAGCTAGGCGAAGTTCTAAGAGAAATGCCTAGCTCGGTAGCTGAATTCGGACCGAAACAACGAAATTGCTCTTTTTCTGAAAAAACCTCTAACTTTAAACGTGAATAGCTCGAAAACCAGAAGAGCTAGAAGGTCGCCGTAGGTACCAAAAGAAAGGAAATTTAACGGGGTACTCTCAACATGGGGGTCAAATTCAACGTAGGACGAAAGACAAAAAAGTTATAAGCGTTCAAAAATAGGCATTTTTTGACCTCTTTTCATAGTAAAATTGCAGGTTTTAGGTGTTTTCTTCGCAGCGAAGTGCCTAAATTAGCAAGCTGTGTATAATCATACATGTTAAACAGAAAAATATATAGCAACAAACTCAAAAAGCACTCCCAAGTACTTGGAAATACTGAAAATGTGCTTTGGAGAGGCTTGAAAATCATTCCCAAGTACTTGGAAATACCGAAAATGTACTTTGGAGATGCTTGAAAATCACTCCCAAGTACTTGGAAATACCGAAAATGTACTTTGGAGATGCTTGAAAATCACTCCCAAGTACTTGGAAATACCGAAAATGTACTTTGGAGATGCTTGAAAATTACTCCCAAGTACTTGGAAACACCGAAGATGCTCGTTGGATGCCTTCAAAACCACCAAAAAAGCTAGGCGAAGTTCTAAGAGAAATGCCTAGCTCGGTAGCTGAATTCGGACCGAAACAACGAAATTGCTCTTTTTCTGAAAAAACCTCTAACTTTAAACGTGAATAGCTCGAAAACTAGAAGAGCTAGAAGGTCGCCGTAGGTACCAAAAGAAAGGAAATTTAACGGGGTACTCTCGACATGGGGGTCAAATTCAACGTAGGACGAAAGACAAAAAAGTTATAAGCGTTTAAAGATAGGCATTTTTTGACCTCTTTTCATAGTAAAATTGCAGGTTTTAGGTGTTTTCTTCGCAGCGAAGTGCCTAAATTAGCAAGCTGTGTATAATCATACATGTTAAACAGAAAAATATATAGCAACAAACTCAAAAAGCACTCCCAAGTACTTGGAAATACTGAAAATGTGCTTTGGAGAGGCTTGAAAATCACTCCCAAGTACTTGGAAACACCGAAAATGTACTTTGGAGATGCTTGAAAATCACTCCCAAGTACTTGGAAATACCGAAAATGTACTTTGGAGATGCTTGAAAATCACTCCCAAGTACTTGGAAACACCGAAGATGCTCGTTGGATGCCTTCAAAACCACCAAAAAAGCTAGGCGAAGTTCTAAGAGAAATGCCTAGCTCGGTAGCTGAATTCGGACCGAAACAACGAAATTGCTCTTTTTCTGAAAAAACCTCTAACTTTAAACGTGAATAGCTCGAAAACTAGAAGAGCTAGAAGGTCGCCGTAGGTACCAAAAGAAAGGAAATTTAACGGGGTACTCTCGACATGGGGGTCAAATTCAACGTAGGACGAAAGACAAAAAAGTTATAAGCGTTTAAAGATAGGCATTTTTTTACCTATTTTCATAGTAAAATTGCAGGTTTTATATGTTTTCTTCGCAGCGAAGTGCCTAAATTAGCAAGCTGTGTATAATCATACATGTTAAACAGAAAAATATATAGCAACAAACTCAAAAAGCACTCCCAAGTACTTGGAAATACTGAAAATGTGCTTTGGAGAGGCTTGAAAATCACTCCCAAGTACTTGGAAATACCGAAAATGTACTTTGGAGATGCTTGAAAATCACTCCCAAGTACTTGGAAATACCGAAAATGTACTTTGGAGATGCTTGAAAATCTCTCCCAAGTACTTGGAAACACCGAAGATGCTCGTTGGATGCCTTCAAAACCACCAAAAAAGCTAGGCGAAGTTCTAAGAGAAATGCCTAGCTCGGTAGCTGAATTCGGACCGAAACAACGAAATTGCTCTTTTTCTGAAAAAACCTCTAACTTTAAACGTGAATAGCTCGAAAACTAGAAGAGCTAGAAGGTCGCCGTAGGTACCAAAAGAAAGGAAATTTAACGGGGTACTCTCAACATGGGGGTCAAATTCAACGTAGGACGAAAGACAAAAAAGTTATAAGCGTTCAAAAATAGGCATTTTTTGACCTCTTTTCATAGTAAAATTGCAGGTTTTAAGTGTTTTCTTCGCAGCGAAGTGCCTAAATTAGCAAGCTGTGTATATTTATACATGTTAAACAGAAAAATATGTAGCAAAAAACTCAAAAAGCACTCCCAAGTACTTGGAAATACCGAAAATGTGCTTTGGAGAGGCTTGAAAATCACTCCCAAGTACTTGGAAATACCGAAAATGTACTTTGGAGATGCTTGAAAATCACTCCCAAGTTCTTGAAAATACCGAAAATGTACTTTGGAGATGCTTGAAAATTACTCCCAAGTACTTGGAAACACCGAAGATGCTCGTTGGATGCCTTCAAAACCACCAAAAAAGCTAGGCGAAGTTCTAAGAGAAATGCCTAGCTCGGTAGCTGAATTCGGACCGAAACAACGAAATTGCTCTTTTTCTGAAAAAACCTCTAACTTTAAACGTGAATAGCTCGAAAACTAGAAGAGCTAGAAGGTCGCCGTAGGTACCAAAAGAAAGGAAATTTAACGGGGTACTCTCGACATGGGGGTCAAATTCAACGTAGGACGAAAGACAAAAAAGTTATAAGCGTTTAAAGATAGGCATTTTTTGACCTCTTTTCATAGTAAAATTGCAGGTTTTAGGTGTTTTCTTCGCAGCGAAGTGCCTAAATTAGCAAGCTGTGTATAATCATACATGTTAAACAGAAAAATATATAGCAACAAACTCAAAAAGCACTCCCAAGTACTTGGAAATACTGAAAATGTGCTTTGGAGAGGCTTGAAAATCATTCCCAAGTACTTGGAAATACTGAAAATGTACTTTGGAGATGCTTGAAAATCACTCCCAAGTACTTGGAAATACCGAAAATGTACTTTGGAGATGCTTGAAAATCACTCCCAAGTACTTGGAAATACCGAAAATGTACTTTGGAGATGCTTGAAAATTACTCCCAAGTACTTGGAAACACCGAAGATGCTCGTTGGATGCCTTCAAAACCACCAAAAAAGCTAGGCGAAGTTCTAAGAGAAATGCCTAGCTCGGTAGCTGAATTCGGACCGAAACAACGAAATTGCTCTTTTTCTGAAAAAACCTCTAACTTTAAACGTGAATAGCTCGAAAACTAGAAGAGCTAGAAGGTCGCCGTAGGTACCAAAAGAAAGGAAATTTAACGGGGTACTCTCGACATGGGGGTCAAATTCAACGTAGGACGAAAGACAAAAAAGTTATAAGCGTTTAAAGATAGGCATTTTTTGACCTCTTTTCATAGTAAAATTGCAGGTTTTAGGTGTTTTCTTCGCAGCGAAGTGCCTAAATTAGCAAGCTGTGTATAATCATACATGTTAAACAGAAAAATATATAGCAACAAACTCAAAAAGCACTCCCAAGTACTTGGAAATACTGAAAATGTGCTTTGGAGAGGCTTGAAAATCACTCCCAAGTACTTGGAAATACCGAAAATGTACTTTGGAGATGCTTGAAAATCACTCCCAAGTACTTGGAAATACCGAAAATGTACTTTGGAGATGCTTGAAAATCACTCCCAAGTACTTGGAAACACCGAAGATGCTCGTTGGATGCCTTCAAAACCACCAAAAAAGCTAGGCGAAGTTCTAAGAGAAATGCCTAGCTCGGTAGCTGAATTCGGACCGAAACAACGAAATTGCTCTTTTTCTGAAAAAACCTCTAACTTTAAACGTGAATAGCTCGAAAACTAGAAGAGCTAGAAGGTCGCCGTAGGTACCAAAAGAAAGGAAATTTAACGGGGTACTCTCGACATGGGGGTCAAATTCAACGTAGGACGAAAGACAAAAAAGTTATAAGCGTTTAAAGATAGGCATTTTTTTACCTATTTTCATAGTAAAATTGCAGGTTTTAGGTGTTTTCTTCGCAGCGAAGTGCCTAAATTAGCAAGCTGTGTATAATCATACATGTTAAACAGAAAAATATATAGCAACAAACTCAAAAAGCACTCCCAAGTACTTGGAAATACTGAAAATGTGCTTTGGAGAGGCTTGAAAATCACTCCCAAGTACTTGGAAATACCGAAAATGTACTTTGGAGATGCTTGAAAATCACTCCCAAGTACTTGGAAATACCGAAAATGTACTTTGGAGATGCTTGAAAATCTCTCCCAAGTACTTGGAAACACCGAAGATGCTCGTTGGATGCCTTCAAAACCACCAAAAAAGCTAGGCGAAGTTCTAAGAGAAATGCCTAGCTCGGTAGCTGAATTCGGACCGAAACAACGAAATTGCTCTTTTTCTGAAAAAACCTCTAACTTTAAACGTGAATAGCTCGAAAACTAGAAGAGCTAGAAGGTCGCCGTAGGTACCAAAAGAAAGGAAATTTAACGGGGTACTCTCAACATGGGGGTCAAATTCAACGTAGGACGAAAGACAAAAAAGTTATAAGCGTTCAAAAATAGGCATTTTTTGACCTCTTTTCATAGTAAAATTGCAGGTTTTAAGTGTTTTCTTCGCAGCGAAGTGCCTAAATTAGCAAGCTGTGTATATTTATACATGTTAAACAGAAAAATATGTAGCAAAAAACTCAAAAAGCACTCCCAAGTACTTGGAAATACCGAAAATGTGCTTTGGAGAGGCTTGAAAATCACTCCCAAGTACTTGGAAATACCGAAAATGTACTTTGGAGATGCTTGAAAATCACTCCCAAGTTCTTGAAAATACCGAAAATGTACTTTGGAGATGCTTGAAAATCTCTCACAAGTACTTGGAAACACCGAAGATGCTCGTTGGATGCCTTCAAAACCACCAAAAAAGCTAGGCGAAGTTCTAAGAGAAATGCCTAGCTCGGTAGCTGAATTCGGACCGAAACAACGAAATTGCTCTTTTTCTGAAAAAACCTCTAACTTTAAACGTGAATAGCTCGAAAACTAGAAGAGCTAGAAGGTCGCCGTAGGTACCAAAAGAAAGGAAATTTAACGGGGTACTCTCGACATGGGGGTCAAATTCAACGTAGGACGAAAGACAAAAAAGTTATAAGCGTTTAAAGATAGGCATTTTTTGACCTCTTTTCATAGTAAAATTGCAGGTTTTAGGTGTTTTCTTCGCAGCGAAGTGCCTAAATTAGCAAGCTGTGTATAATCATACATGTTAAACAGAAAAATATATAGCAACAAACTCAAAAAGCACTCCCAAGTACTTGGAAATACTGAAAATGTGCTTTGGAGAGGCTTGAAAATCATTCCCAAGTACTTGGAAATACCGAAAATGTACTTTGGAGATGCTTGAAAATCACTCCCAAGTACTTGGAAATACCGAAAATGTACTTTGGAGATGCTTGAAAATCACTCCCAAGTACTTGGAAATACCGAAAATGTACCTTGGAGATGCTTGAAAATCACTCCCAAGTACTTGAAAACACCGAAGATGCTCGGTTGATGCCTTCAAAAAGACCAAAAACCTAGGCGAAGTGCTAAGAGAAATGCCTAGCTCGGTAGCTGAATTCGGACCGAAACAACGAAATTGCTCTTTTTCTGAAAAAACCTCTAACTTTAAACGTGAATAGCTCGAAAACTAGAAGAGCTAGAAGGTCGCCGTAGGTACCAAAAGAAAGGAAATTTAACGGGGTACTCTCGACATGGGGGTCAAATTCAACGTAGGACGAAAGACAAAAAAGTTATAAGCGTTTAAAGATAGGCATTTTTTGACCTCTTTTCATAGTAAAATTGCAGGTTTTAAGTGTTTTCTTCGCAGCGAAGTGCCTAAATTAGCAAGCTGTGTATATTTATACATGTAAAACAGAAAAATATGTAGCAAAAAACTCAAAAAGCACTCCCAAGTACTTGGAAATACCGAAAATGTGCTTTGGAGAGGCTTGAAAATCACTCCCAAGTACTTGGAAATACCGAAAATGTACTTTGGAGATGCTTGAAAATCACTCCCAAGTTCTTGAAAATACCGAAAATGTACTTTGGAGATGCTTGAAAATCTCTCCCAAGTACTTGGAAACACCGAAGATGCTCGTTGGATGCCTTCAAAACCACCAAAAAAGCTAGGCGAAGTTCTAAGAGAAATGCCTAGCTCGGTAGCTGAATTCGGACCGAAACAACGAAATTGCTCTTTTTCTGAAAAAACCTCTAACTTTAAACGTGAATAGCTCGAAAACTAGAAGAGCTAGAAGGTCGCCGTAGGTACCAAAAGAAAGGAAATTTAACGGGGTACTCTCGACATGGGGGTCAAATTCAACGTAGGACGAAAGACAAAAAAGTTATAAGCGTTTAAAGATAGGCATTTTTTGACCTCTTTTCATAGTAAAATTGCAGGTTTTAGGTGTTTTCTTCGCAGCGAAGTGCCTAAATTAGCAAGCTGTGTATAATCATACATGTTAAACAGAAAAATATATAGCAACAAACTCAAAAAGCACTCCCAAGTACTTGGAAATACTGAAAATGTGCTTTGGAGAGGCTTGAAAATCATTCCCAAGTACTTGGAAATACTGAAAATGTACTTTGGAGATGCTTGAAAATCACTCCCAAGTACTTGGAAATACCGAAAATGTACTTTGGAGATGCTTGAAAATCACTCCCAAGTACTTGGAAATACCGAAAATGTACTTTGGAGATGCTTGAAAATTACTCCCAAGTACTTGGAAACACCGAAGATGCTCGTTGGATGCCTTCAAAACCACCAAAAAAGCTAGGCGAAGTTCTAAGAGAAATGCCTAGCTCGGTAGCTGAATTCGGACCGAAACAACGAAATTGCTCTTTTTCTGAAAAAACCTCTAACTTTAAACGTGAATAGCTCGAAAACTAGAAGAGCTAGAAGGTCGCCGTAGGTACCAAAAGAAAGGAAATTTAACGGGGTACTCTCGACATGGGGGTCAAATTCAACGTAGGACGAAAGACAAAAAAGTTATAAGCGTTTAAAGATAGGCATTTTTTGACCTCTTTTCATAGTAAAATTGCAGGTTTTAGGTGTTTTCTTCGCAGCGAAGTGCCTAAATTAGCAAGCTGTGTATAATCATACATGTTAAACAGAAAAATATATAGCAACAAACTCAAAAAGCACTCCCAAGTACTTGGAAATACTGAAAATGTGCTTTGGAGAGGCTTGAAAATCACTCCCAAGTACTTGGAAATACCGAAAATGTACTTTGGAGATGCTTGAAAATCACTCCTTAGTACTTGGAAATACCGAAAATGTACTTTGGAGATGCTTGAAAATCACTCCCAAGTACTTGGAAACACCGAAGATGCTCGTTGGATGCCTTCAAAACCACCAAAAAAGCTAGGCGAAGTTCTAAGAGAAATGCCTAGCTCGGTAGCTGAATTCGGACCGAAACAACGAAATTGCTCTTTTTCTGAAAAAACCTCTAACTTTAAACGTGAATAGCTCGAAAACTAGAAGAGCTAGAAGGTCGCCGTAGGTACCAAAAGAAAGGAAATTTAACGGGGTACTCTCGACATGGGGGTCAAATTCAACGTAGGACGAAAGACAAAAAAGTTATAAGCGTTTAAAGATAGGCATTTTTTTACCTATTTTCATAGTAAAATTGCAGGTTTTAGGTGTTTTCTTCGCAGCGAAGTGCCTAAATTAGCAAGCTGTGTATAATCATACATGTTAAACAGAAAAATATATAGCAACAAACTCAAAAAGCACTCCCAAGTACTTGGAAATACTGAAAATGTGCTTTGGAGAGGCTTGAAAATCACTCCCAAGTACTTGGAAATACCGAAAATGTACTTTGGAGATGCTTGAAAATCACTCCCAAGTACTTGGAAATACCGAAAATGTACTTTGGAGATGCTTGAAAATCTCTCCCAAGTACTTGGAAACACCGAAGATGCTCGTTGGATGCCTTCAAAACCACCAAAAAAGCTAGGCGAAGTTCTAAGAGAAATGCCTAGCTCGGTAGCTGAATTCGGACCGAAACAACGAAATTGCTCTTTTTCTGAAAAAACCTCTAACTTTAAACGTGAATAGCTCGAAAACTAGAAGAGCTAGAAGGTCGCCGTAGGTACCAAAAGAAAGGAAATTTAACGGGGTACTCTCAACATGGGGGTCAAATTCAACGTAGGACGAAAGACAAAAAAGTTATAAGCGTTCAAAAATAGGCATTTTTTGACCTCTTTTCATAGTAAAATTGCAGGTTTTAAGTGTTTTCTTCGCAGCGAAGTGCCTAAATTAGCAAGCTGTGTATATTTATACATGTTAAACAGAAAAATATGTAGCAAAAAACTCAAAAAGCACTCCCAAGTACTTGGAAATACCGAAAATGTGCTTTGGAGAGGCTTGAAAATCACTCCCAAGTACTTGGAAATACCGAAAATGTACTTTGGAGATGCTTGAAAATCACTCCCAAGTTCTTGAAAATACCGAAAATGTACTTTGGAGATGCTTGAAAATCTCTCCCAAGTACTTGGAAACACCGAAGATGCTCGTTGGATGCCTTCAAAACCACCAAAAAAGCTAGGCGAAGTTCTAAGAGAAATGCCTAGCTCGGTAGCTGAATTCGGACCGAAACAACGAAATTGCTCTTTTTCTGAAAAAACCTCTAACTTTAAACGTGAATAGCTCGAAAACTAGAAGAGCTAGAAGGTCGCCGTAGGTACCAAAAGAAAGGAAATTTAACGGGGTACTCTCGACATGGGGGTCAAATTCAACGTAGGACGAAAGACAAAAAAGTTATAAGCGTTTAAAGATAGGCATTTTTTGACCTCTTTTCATAGTAAAATTGCAGGTTTTAGGTGTTTTCTTCGCAGCGAAGTGCCTAAATTAGCAAGCTGTGTATAATCATACATGTTAAACAGAAAAATATATAGCAACAAACTCAAAAAGCACTCCCAAGTACTTGGAAATACTGAAAATGTGCTTTGGAGAGGCTTGAAAATCATTCCCAAGTACTTGGAAATACCGAAAATGTACTTTGGAGATGCTTGAAAATCACTCCCAAGTACTTGGAAATACCGAAAATGTACTTTGGAGATGCTTGAAAATCACTCCCAAGTACTTGGAAATACCGAAAATGTACCTTGGAGATGCTTGAAAATCACTCCCAAGTACTTGAAAACACCGAAGATGCTCGGTTGATGCCTTCAAAAAGACCAAAAACCTAGGCGAAGTGCTAAGAGAATTGCCTAGCTCGGTAGCTGAATTCGGACCGAAACAACGAAATTGCTCTTTTTCTGAAAAAACCTCTAACTTTAAACGTGAATAGCTCGAAAACTAGAAGAGCTAGAAGGTCGCCGTAGGTACCAAAAGAAAGGAAATTTAACGGGGTACTCTCAACATGGGGGTCAAATTCAACGTAGGACGAAAGACAAAAAAGTTATAAGCGTTCAAAAATAGGCATTTTTTGACCTCTTTTCATAGTAAAATTGCAGGTTTTAAGTGTTTTCTTCGCAGCGAAGTGCCTAAATTAGCAAGCTGTGTATATTTATACATGTAAAACAGAAAAATATGTAGCAAAAAACTCAAAAAGCACTCCCAAGTACTTGGAAATACCGAAAATGTGCTTTGGAGAGGCTTGAAAATCACTCCCAAGTACTTGGAAATACCGAAAATGTACTTTGGAGATGCTTGAAAATCACTCCCAAGTACTTGGAAATACCGAAAATGTACTTTGGAGATGCTTGAAAATTACTCCCAAGTACTTGGAAACACCGAAGATGCTCGTTGGATGCCTTCAAAACCACCAAAAAAGCTAGGCGAAGTTCTAAGAGAAATGCCTAGCTCGGTAGCTGAATTCGGACCGAAACAACGAAATTGCTCTTTTTCTGAAAAAACCTCTAACTTTAAACGTGAATAGCTCGAAAACTAGAAGAGCTAGAAGGTCGCCGTAGGTACCAAAAGAAAGGAAATTTAACGGGGTACTCTCAACATGGGGGTCAAATTCAACGTAGGACGAAAGACAAAAAAGTTATAAGCGTTCAAAAATAGGCATTTTTTGACCTCTTTTCATAGTAAAATTGCAGGTTTTAGGTGTTTTCTTCGCAGCGAAGTGCCTAAATTAGCAAGCTGTGTATAATCATACATGTTAAACAGAAAAATATATAGCAACAAACTCAAAAAGCACTCCCAAGTACTTGGAAATACTGAAAATGTGCTTTGGAGAGGCTTGAAAATCATTCCCAAGTACTTGGAAATACCGAAAATGTACTTTGGAGATGCTTGAAAATCACTCCCAAGTACTTGGAAATACCGAAAATGTACTTTGGAGATGCTTGAAAATCACTCCCAAGTACTTGGAAATACCGAAAATGTACTTTGGAGATGCTTGAAAATTACTCCCAAGTACTTGGAAACACCGAAGATGCTCGTTGGATGCCTTCAAAACCACCAAAAAAGCTAGGCGAAGTTCTAAGAGAAATGCCTAGCTCGGTAGCTGAATTCGGACCGAAACAACGAAATTGCTCTTTTTCTGAAAAAACCTCTAACTTTAAACGTGAATAGCTCGAAAACTAGAAGAGCTAGAAGGTCGCCGTAGGTACCAAAAGAAAGGAAATTTAACGGGGTACTCTCAACATGGGGGTCAAATTCAACGTAGGACGAAAGACAAAAAAGTTATAAGCGTTCAAAAATAGGCATTTTTTGACCTCTTTTCATAGTAAAATTGCAGGTTTTAAGTGTTTTCTTCGCAGCGAAGTGCCTAAATTAGCAAGCTGTGTATATTTATACATGTTAAACAGAAAAATATGTAGCAAAAAACTCAAAAAGCACTCCCAAGTACTTGGAAATACCGAAAATGTGCTTTGGAGAGGCTTGAAAATCACTCCCAAGTACTTGGAAATACCGAAAATGTACTTTGGAGATGCTTGAAAATCACTCCCAAGTTCTTGAAAATACCGAAAATGTACTTTGGAGATGCTTGAAAATCTCTCCCAAGTACTTGGAAACACCGAAGATGCTCGTTGGATGCCTTCAAAACCACCAAAAAAGCTAGGCGAAGTTCTAAGAGAAATGCCTAGCTCGGTAGCTGAATTCGGACCGAAACAACGAAATTGCTCTTTTTCTGAAAAAACCTCTAACTTTAAACGTGAATAGCTCGAAAACTAGAAGAGCTAGAAGGTCGCCGTAGGTACCAAAAGAAAGGAAATTTAACGGGGTACTCTCGACATGGGGGTCAAATTCAACGTAGGACGAAAGACAAAAAAGTTATAAGCGTTTAAAGATAGGCATTTTTTGACCTCTTTTCATAGTAAAATTGCAGGTTTTAGGTGTTTTCTTCGCAGCGAAGTGCCTAAATTAGCAAGCTGTGTATAATCATACATGTTAAACAGAAAAATATATAGCAACAAACTCAAAAAGCACTCCCAAGTACTTGGAAATACTGAAAATGTGCTTTGGAGAGGCTTGAAAATCATTCCCAAGTACTTGGAAATACCGAAAATGTACTTTGGAGATGCTTGAAAATCACTCCCAAGTACTTGGAAATACCGAAAATGTACTTTGGAGATGCTTGAAAATCACTCCCAAGTACTTGGAAATACCGAAAATGTACCTTGGAGATGCTTGAAAATCACTCCCAAGTACTTGAAAACACCGAAGATGCTCGGTTGATGCCTTCAAAAAGACCAAAAACCTAGGCGAAGTGCTAAGAGAAATGCCTAGCTCGGTAGCTGAATTCGGACCGAAACAACGAAATTGCTCTTTTTCTGAAAAAACCTCTAACTTTAAACGTGAATAGCTCGAAAACTAGAAGAGCTAGAAGGTCGCCGTAGGTACCAAAAGAAAGGAAATTTAACGGGGTACTCTCAACATGGGGGTCAAATTCAACGTAGGACGAAAGACAAAAAAGTTATAAGCGTTCAAAAATAGGCATTTTTTGACCTCTTTTCATAGTAAAATTGCAGGTTTTAAGTGTTTTCTTCGCAGCGAAGTGCCTAAATTAGCAAGCTGTGTATATTTATACATGTAAAACAGAAAAATATGTAGCAAAAAACTCAAAAAGCACTCCCAAGTACTTGGAAATACCGAAAATGTGCTTTGGAGAGGCTTGAAAATCACTCCCAAGTACTTGGAAATACCGAAAATGTACTTTGGAGATGCTTGAAAATCACTCCCAAGTACTTGGAAATACCGAAAATGTACTTTGGAGATGCTTGAAAATTACTCCCAAGTACTTGGAAACACCGAAGATGCTCGTTGGATGCCTTCAAAACCACCAAAAAAGCTAGGCGAAGTTCTAAGAGAAATGCCTAGCTCGGTAGCTGAATTCGGACCGAAACAACGAAATTGCTCTTTTTCTGAAAAAACCTCTAACTTTAAACGTGAATAGCTCGAAAACTAGAAGAGCTAGAAGGTCGCCGTAGGTACCAAAAGAAAGGAAATTTAACGGGGTACTCTCAACATGGGGGTCAAATTCAACGTAGGACGAAAGACAAAAAAGTTATAAGCGTTCAAAAATAGGCATTTTTTGACCTCTTTTCATAGTAAAATTGCAGGTTTTAGGTGTTTTCTTCGCAGCGAAGTGCCTAAATTAGCAAGCTGTGTATAATCATACATGTTAAACAGAAAAATATATAGCAACAAACTCAAAAAGCACTCCCAAGTACTTGGAAATACTGAAAATGTGCTTTGGAGAGGCTTGAAAATCATTCCCAAGTACTTGGAAATACCGAAAATGTACTTTGGAGATGCTTGAAAATCACTCCCAAGTACTTGGAAATACCGAAAATGTACTTTGGAGATGCTTGAAAATCACTCCCAAGTACTTGGAAACACCGAAAATGTACTTTGGAGATGCTTGAAAATTACTCCCAAGTACTTGGAAACACCGAAGATGCTCGTTGGATGCCTTCAAAACCACCAAAAAAGCTAGGCGAAGTTCTAAGAGAAATGCCTAGCTCGGTAGCTGAATTCGGACCGAAACAACGAAATTGCTCTTTTTCTGAAAAAACCTCTAACTTTAAACGTGAATAGCTCGAAAACTAGAAGAGCTAGAAGGTCGCCGTAGGTACCAAAAGAAAGGAAATTTAACGGGGTACTCTCGACATGGGGTTCAAATTCAACGTAGGACGAAAGACAAAAAAGTTATAAGCGTTTAAAGATAGGCATTTTTTGACCTCTTTTCATAGTAAAATTGCAGGTTTTAGGTGTTTTCTTCGCAGCGAAGTGCCTAAATTAGCAAGCTGTGTATAATCATACATGTTAAACAGAAAAATATATAGCAACAAACTCAAAAGCACTCCCAAGTACTTGGAAATACTGAAAATGTGCTTTGGAGAGGCTTGAAAATCACTCCCAAGTACTTGGAAATACCGAAAATGTACTTTGGAGATGCTTGAAAATCACTCCCAAGTACTTGGAAATACCGAAAATGTACTTTGGAGATGCTTGAAAATCACTCCCAAGTACTTGGAAATACCGAAAATGTACTTTGGAGATGCTTGAAAATCACTCCCAAGTACTTGGAAACACCGAAGATGCTTGTTGGATGCCTTCAAAACCACCAAAAAAGCTAGGCGAAGTTCTAAGAGAAATGCCTAGCTCGGTAGCTGAATTCGGACCGAAACAACGAAATTGCTCTTTTTCTGAAAAAACCTCTAACTTTAAACGTGAATAGCTCGAAAACTAGAAGAGCTAGAAGGTCGCCGTAGGTACCAAAAGAAAGGAAATTTAACGGGGTACTCTCAACATGGGGGTCAAATTCAACGTAGGACGAAAGACAAAAAAGTTATAAGCGTTCAAAAATAGGCATTTTTTGACCTCTTTTCATAGTAAAATTGCAGGTTTTAAGTGTTTTCTTCGCAGCGAAGTGCCTAAATTAGCAAGCTGTGTATATTTATACATGTAAAACAGAAAAATATGTAGCAAAAAACTCAAAAAGCACTCCCAAGTACTTGGAAATACCGAAAATGTGCTTTGGAGAGGCTTGAAAATCACTCCCAAGTACTTGGAAATACCGAAAATGTACTTTGGAGATGCTTGAAAATCACTCCCAAGTACTTGGAAATACCGAAAATGTACTTTGGAGATGCTTGAAAATTACTCCCAAGTACTTGGAAACACCGAAGATGCTCGTTGGATGCCTTCAAAACCACCAAAAAAGCTAGGCGAAGTTCTAAGAGAAATGCCTAGCTCGGTAGCTGAATTCGGACCGAAACAACGAAATTGCTCTTTTTCTGAAAAAACCTCTAAATTTAAACGTGAATAGCTCGAAAACTAGAAGAGCTAGAAGGTCGCCGTAGGTACCAAAAGAAAGGAAATTTAACGGGGTACTCTCAACATGGGGGTCAAATTCAACGTAGGACGAAAGACAAAAAAGTTATAAGCGTTCAAAGATAGGCATTTTTTGACCTCTTTTCATAGTAAAATTGCAGGTTTTAAGTGTTTTCTTCGCAGCGAAGTGCCTAAATTAGCAAGCTGTGTATATTTATACATGTAAAACAGAAAAATATGTAGCAAAAAACTCAAAAAGCACTCCCAAGTACTTGGAAATACCGAAAATGTGCTTTGGAGAGGCTTGAAAATCACTCCCAAGTACTTGGAAATACCGAAAATGTACTTTGGAGATGCTTGAAAATCACTCCCAAGTACTTGGAAACACCGAAAATGTACGTTGGAGATGCTTGAAAATCACTCCCAAGTACTTGGAAACGTAAGTATCTCCCAAACTAGAAGAGCGAGAAGGATGCCATGTGCATCAAACGAAAGGAAATTAAATTTCAAACAAAAAACATGTTTAGCAAATTAACGATAGGACGAAAGACAAAAAAGTTATAAGCGTTTGAAGGTGCAAAGGTTGGAAAAAGTGGCCATGGCAAGGCGTGAAGGGACCGGTTTCTATAGGTAAGCGCAAGCTGCACCGGTTCGAGGGAGAGTTGTAAATTATACTAAGTCTTTCTTCAAGAAGAAGTAGAGAAAAAAGGTCTTCGGCAAAACGTGAATATCTCGAAAACTAGAAGAGCTAGAAGGACGCCCGGGGCATCAAACGAAAGGTAATTAAATTCTACACAATATAAAAATAAAAAAATCACGGATTGGTCGAAAGACAACAAAGTTATAAGCGTTTGAAGGTGCAAGGGTTAAAAATGAAGAAGAACAAGTTTAAAAAAGAGGTCTTCGACAAAACGTGAATATCTCGAAAACCAGGAGAGCTAGAAGGACGCTTTTGGCAGCAATCGAAAGGAAATTAAATTTGCGACAACAAACATGAGGGTCAAAACGAAGATCGGACGAAAGACAACAAAGTTATAAGCGTTTGAAGGTGCAAGGGTTCAATTGCACCTTCAAACGCTTATAACTTTTTTGTCTTTCGTCCTTCCGTTAATTTGCTAAACATGTTTTTGGTTTGAAATTTAATTTCCTTTCGTTTGATGCACTTGGCAGCCTTCTAGCTCTTCTAGTTTGGGAGATATTTACGTTTCCAAGTACTTGGGAGTGATTTTCAAGCATCTCCAAAGTACTTGGGAGTGAAACACTGAAAATGTACTTTGGAGATGCTTGAAAACCACTCCCAAGTACTTGGAAACACCGAAAATGTACTTTGGAGATGCTTGAAAATCACTCCCAAGTACTTGGAAACACCGAAAATGTACTTTGGAGATGCTTGAAAATCACTCCCATGTACTTGGAAACACCGAAAATGTACGTTGGAGATGCTTGAAAATCACTCCCAAGTACTTGGAAACACCGAAAATGTACTTTGGAGATGCTTGAAAATCACTCCCAAGTACTTGGAAACACCGAAAATGTACGTTGGAGATGCTTGAAAATCACTCCCAAGTACTTGGAAACACCGAAAATGTACTTTGGAGATGCTTGAAAACCACTCCCAAGTACTTGGAAACACCGAAAATGTACTTTGGAGATGCTTGAAAACCACTCCCAAGTACTTGGAAACACCGAAAATGTACTTTGGAGATGCTTGAAAACCACTCCCAAGTACTTGGAAACACCGAAAATGTACTTTGGAGATGCTTGAAAATCACTCCCAAGTACTTGGAAACACCGAAAATGTACTTTGGAGATGCTTGAAAATCACTCCCAAGTACTTGGAAACACCGAAAATGTACTTTAGAGATGCTTGAAAATCACTCCCAAGTACTTGGAAACACCGAAAATGTACTTTGGAGATGCTTGAAAATCACTCCCAAGTACTTGGAAACACCGAAAATGTACTTTGAAGATGCTTGAAAATCACTCCCAAGTACTTGGAAACACCGAAAATGTACTTTGGAGATGCTTGAAAATCACTCCCAAGTACTTGGAAACACCGAAAATGTACTTTGGAGATGCTTGAAAACCACTCCCAAGTACTTGGAAACACCGAAAATGTACTTTGGAGATGCTTGAAAACCACTCCCAAGTACTTGGAAACACCGAAAATGTACTTTGGAGATGCTTGAAAACCACTCCCAAGTACTTGGAAACACCGAAAATGTACGTTGGAGATGCTTGAAAATCACTCCCAAGTACTTGGAAACACCGAAAATGTACTTTAGAGATGCTTGAAAATCACTCCCAAGTACTTGGAAACACCGAAAATGTACTTTGGAGATGCTTGAAAATCACTCCCAAGTACTTGGAAACACCGAAAATGTACTTTGGAGATGCTTGAAAATCACTCCCAAGTACTTGGAAACACCGAAAATGTACTTTGGAGATGCTTGAAAATCACTCCCAAGTACTTGGAAACACCGAAAATGTACTTTAGAGATGCTTGAAAATCACTCCCAAGTACTTGGAAACACCGAAAATGTACTTTGGAGATGCTTGAAAATCACTCCCAAGTACTTGGAAACACCGAAAATGTACGTTGGAGATGCTTGAAAATCACTCCCAAGTACTTGGAAACACCGAAAATGTACTTTGGAGATGCTTGAAAATCACTCCCAAGTACTTGGAAACACCGAAAATGTACGTTGGAGATGCTTGAAAATCACTCCCAAGTACTTGGAAACACCGAAAATGTACTTTGGAGATGCTTGAAAACCACTCCCAAGTACTTGGAAACACCGAAAATGTACTTTGGAGATGCTTGAAAACCACTCCCAAGTACTTGGAAACACCGAAAATGTACTTTGGAGATGCTTGAAAACCACTCCCAAGTACTTGGAAACACCGAAAATGTACTTTGGAGATGCTTGAAAATCACTCCCAAGTACTTGGAAACACCGAAAATGTACGTTGGAGATGCTTGAAAATCACTCTCAAGTACTTGGAAACACCGAAAATGTACTTTAGAGATGCTTGAAAATCACTCCCAAGTACTTGGAAACACCGAAAATGTACTTTGGAGATGCTTGAAAATCACTCCCAAGTACTTGGAAACACCGAAAATGTACTTTGAAGATGCTTGAAAATCACTCCCAAGTACTTGGAAACACCGAAAATGTACGTTGGAGATGCTTGAAAATCACTCCCAAGTACTTGGAAACACCGAAAATGTACTTTGGAGATGCTTGAAAACCACTCCCAAGTACTTGGAAACACCGAAAATGTACTTTGGAGATGCTTGAAAACCACTCCCAAGTACTTGGAAACACCGAAAATGTACTTTGGAGATGCTTGAAAACCACTCCCAAGTACTTGGAAACACCGAAAATGTACGTTGGAGATGCTTGAAAATCACTCCCAAGTACTTGGAAACACCGAAAATGTACTTTAGAGATGCTTGAAAATCACTCCCAAGTACTTGGAAACACCGAAAATGTACTTTGGAGATGCTTGAAAATCACTCCCAAGTACTTGGAAACACCGAAAATGTACTTTGGAGATGCTTGAAAATCACTCCCAAGTACTTGGAAACACCGAAAATGTACGTTGGAGATGCTTGAAAATCACTCCCAAGTACTTGGAAACACCGAAAATGTACTTTGGAGATGCTTGAAAATCACTCCCAAGTACTTGGAAACACCGAAAATGTACGTTGGAGATGCTTGAAAATCACTCCCAAGTACTTGGAAACACCGAAAATGTACTTTGGAGATGCTTGAAAATCACTCCCAAGTACTTGGAAACACCGAAAATGTACTTTGGAGATGCTTGAAAACCACTCCCAAGTACTTGGAAACACCGAAAATGTACTTTGGAGATGCTTGAAAACCACTCCCAAGTACTTGGAAACACCGAAAATGTACTTTGGAGATGCTTGAAAATCACTCCCAAGTACTTGGAAACACCGAAAATGTACGTTGGAGATGCTTGAAAATCACTCCCAAGTACTTGGAAACACCGAAAATGTACTTTAGAGATGCTTGAAAATCACTCCCAAGTACTTGGAAACACCGAAAATGTACTTTGGAGATGCTTGAAAATCACTCCCAAGTACTTGGAAACACCGAAAATGTACGTTGGAGATGCTTGAAAATCACTCCCAAGTACTTGGAAACACCGAAAATGTACGTTGGAGATGCTTGAAAATCACTCCCAAGTACTTGGAAACACCGAAAATGTACTTTGGAGATGCTTGAAAATCACTCCCAAGTACTTGGAAACACCGAAAATGTACGTTGGAGATGCTTGAAAATCACTCCCAAGTACTTGGAAACACCGAAAATGTACTTTGGAGATGCTTGAAAACCACTCCCAAGTACTTGGAAACACCGAAAATGTACTTTGGAGATGCTTGAAAATCACTCCCAAGTACTTGGAAACACCGAAAATGTACGTTGGAGATGCTTGAAAATCACTCCCAAGTACTTGGAAACACCGAAAATGTACTTTAGAGATGCTTGAAAATCACTCCCAAGTACTTGGAAACACCGAAAATGTACTTTGGAGATGCTTGAAAATCACTCCCAAGTACTTGGAAACACCGAAAATGTACTTTGGAGATGCTTGAAAATCACTCCCAAGTACTTGGAAACACCGAAAATGTACTTTGGAGATGCTTGAAAATCACTCCCAAGTACTTGGAAACGTAAGTATCTCCCAAACTAGAAGAGCGAGAAGGATGCCATGTGCATCAAACGAAAGGAAATTAAATTTCAAACAAAAAACATGTTTAGCAAATTAACGATAGGACGAAAGACAAAAAAGTTATAAGCGTTTGAAGGTGCAAAGGTTGGAAAAAGTGGCCATGGCAAGGCGTGAAGGGACCGGTTTCTATAGGTAAGCGCATGCTGTACCGGTTCTAGGGAGAGTCGTAAATTATACTAAGTCTTTCTTCAAGAAGAAGTAGATAAAAAAGGTCTTCGGCAAAACGTGAATATCTCGAAAACTAGAAGAGCTAGAAGGACGCCCGGGGCATCAAACGAAAGGTAATTAAATTCTACACAATATAAAAATAAAAAAATTACGGATTGGTCAAAAGACAACAAAGTTATAAGCGTTTGAAGGTGCAAGGGTTAAAAATGAAGAAGAACAAGTTTAAAAAAGAGGTCTTCGACAAAACGTGAATATCTCGAAAACCAGGAGAGCTAGAAGGACGCCAAGGGCAGCAAACGAAAGGAAATTAAATTTGCGACAACAAACATGAGGGTCAAAACGAAGATCGGACGAAAGACAACAAAGTTATAAGCGTTTGAAGGTGCAAGGGTTCAATTGCACCTTCAAACGCTTATAACTTTTTTGTCTTTCGTCCTTCCGTTAATTTGCTAAACATGTTTTTGGTTTGAAATTTAATTTCCTTTCGTTTGATGCACTTGGCAGCCTTCAAGCTCTTCTAGTTTGGGAGATATTTACGTTTCCAAGTACTTGGGAGTGATTTTCAAGCATCTCCAACGTACATTTACGGTGTTTCCAGGTACTTGGGAGTGAAACACTGAAAATGTACTTTGGAGATGCTTGAAAACCACTCCCAAGTACTTGGAAACAACGAAAATGTACTTTGGAGATGGTTGAAAATCACTCCCACGTACTTGGAAACACCGAAAATGTACTTTGGAGATGCTTGAAAATCACTCCCATGTACTTGGAAACACCGAAAATGTACGTTGGAGATGCTTGAAAATCACTCCCAAGTACTTGGAAACACCGAAAATGTACTTTGGAGATGCTTGAAAATCACTCCCAAGTACTTGGAAACACCGAAAATGTACGTTGGAGATGCTTGAAAATCACTCCCAAGTACTTGGAAACACCGAAAATGTACTTTGGAGATGCTTGAAAACCACTCCCAAGTACTTGGAAACACCGAAAATGTACTTTGGAGATGCTTGAAAACCACTCCCAAGTACTTGGAAACACCGAAAATGTACTTTGGAGATGCTTGAAAACCACTCCCAAGTACTTGGAAACACCGAAAATGTACTTTGGAGATGCTTGAAAATCACTCCCAAGTACTTGGAAACACCGAAAATGTACTTTGGAGATGCTTGAAAATCACTCCCAAGTACTTGGAAACACCGAAAATGTACTTTAGAGATGCTTGAAAATCACTCCCAAGTACTTGGAAACACCGAAAATGTACTTTGGAGATGCTTGAAAATCACTCCCAAGTACTTGGAAACACCGAAAATGTACTTTGAAGATGCTTGAAAATCACTCCCAAGTACTTGGAAACACCGAAAATGTACGTTGGAGATGCTTGAAAATCACTCCCAAGTACTTGGAAACACCGAAAATGTACTTTGGAGATGCTTGAAAACCACTCCCAAGTACTTGGAAACACCGAAAATGTACTTTGGAGATGCTTGAAAACCACTCCCAAGTACTTGGAAACACCGAAAATGTACTTTGGAGATGCTTGAAAACCACTCCCAAGTACTTGGAAACACCGAAAATGTACGTTGGAGATGCTTGAAAATCACTCCCAAGTACTTGGAAACACCGAAAATGTACTTTAGAGATGCTTGAAAATCACTCCCAAGTACTTGGAAACACCGAAAATGTACTTTGGAGATGCTTGAAAATCACTCCCAAGTACTTGGAAACACCGAAAATGTACTTTGGAGATGCTTGAAAATCACTCCCAAGTACTTGGAAACACCGAAAATGTACGTTGGAGATGCTTGAAAATCACTCCCAAGTACTTGGAAACACCGAAAATGTACTTTAGAGATGCTTGAAAATCACTCCCAAGTACTTGGAAACACCGAAAATGTACTTTGGAGATGCTTGAAAATCACTCCCAAGTACTTGGAAACACCGAAAATGTACGTTGGAGATGCTTGAAAATCACTCCCAAGTACTTGGAAACACCGAAAATGTACTTTGGAGATGCTTGAAAATCACTCCCAAGTACTTGGAAACACCGAAAATGTACGTTGGAGATGCTTGAAAATCACTCCCAAGTACTTGGAAACACCGAAAATGTACTTTGGAGATGCTTGAAAACCACTCCCAAGTACTTGGAAACACCGAAAATGTACTTTGGAGATGCTTGAAAACCACTCCCAAGTACTTGGAAACACCGAAAATGTACTTTGGAGATGCTTGAAAACCACTCCCAAGTACTTGGAAACACCGAAAATGTACTTTGGAGATGCTTGAAAATCACTCCCAAGTACTTGGAAACACCGAAAATGTACTTTGAAGATGCTTGAAAATCACTCCCAAGTACTTGGAAACACCGAAAATGTACTTTAGAGATGCTTGAAAATCACTCCCAAGTACTTGGAAACACCAAAAATGTACTTTGGAGATGCTTGAAAATCACTCCCAAGTACTTGGAAACACCGAAAATGTACTTTGAAGATGCTTGAAAATCACTCCCAAGTACTTGGAAACACCGAAAATGTACGTTGGAGATGCTTGAAAATCACTCCCAAGTACTTGGAAACACCGAAAATGTACTTTGGAGATGCTTGAAAACCACTCCCAAGTACTTGGAAACACCGAAAATGTACTTTGGAGATGCTTGAAAACCACTCCCAAGTACTTGGAAACACCGAAAATGTACTTTGGAGATGCTTGAAAACCACTCCCAAGTACTTGGAAACACCGAAAATGTACGTTGGAGATGCTTGAAAATCACTCCCAAGTACTTGGAAACACCGAAAATGTACTTTAGAGATGCTTGAAAATCACTCCCAAGTACTTGGAAACACCGAAAATGTACTTTGGAGATGCTTGAAAATCACTCCCAAGTACTTGGAAACACCGAAAATGTACTTTGGAGATGCTTGAAAATCACTCCCAAGTACTTGGAAACACCGAAAATGTACGTTGGAGATGCTTGAAAATCACTCCCAAGTACTTGGAAACACCGAAAATGTACTTTAGAGATGCTTGAAAATCACTCCCAAGTACTTGGAAACACCGAAAATGTACTTTGGAGATGCTTGAAAATCACTCCCAAGTACTTGGAAACACCGAAAATGTACGTTGGAGATGCTTGAAAATCACTCCCAAGTACTTGGAAACATCGAAAATGTACGTTGGAGATGCTTGAAAATCACTCCTAAGTACTTGTAAACACCGAAAATGTACTTTGGAGATGCTTGAAAATCTCTCCCAAGTACTTGGAAATACCGAAAATGTACGTTGGATTTTTGACGAATTTAGAAGTACTTGGAAGTACTTGGAAAGTATCCCGGATCGCTTTTAAAACAGTGTCTAGCACCTAAATTCGTCATCCCAAGTATCCCGGACCGCTTTGAAAACAGTTTCTCGCATCTAAATTCGTCATCCCAAGTATCCCGGACCGCTTTGAAAACAGTTTCTAGCATCTAAATTCGTCATCCCAAGTATCCCGGACCGCTTTGAAAACAGTTTCTAGCATCTAAATTCGTCATCCCAAGTATCCCGGATCGCTTTAAAAACAGTTTCTAGCATCTAAATTCGTCATCCCAAGTATCCCGGACCGCTTTGAAAACAGTTTCTAGCATCTAAATTCGTCATCCCAAGTATCCCGGATCGCTTTAAAAACAGTTTCTAGCATCTAAATTCGTCATCCCAAGTATCCCGGACCGCTTTGAAAACAGTTTCTAGCATCTAAATTCGTCATCCCAAGTATCCCGGATCGCTTTAAAAACAGTTTCTAGCATCTAAATTCGTCATCCCAAGTATCCCGGATCGCTTTAAAAACAGTTTCTAGCATCTAAATTCGTCATCCCAAGTATCCCGGACCGCTTTGAAAACAGTTTCTAGCATCTAAATTCGTCATCCCAAGTATCCCGGACCGCTTTGAAAACAGTTTCTAGCATCTAAATTCGTCATCCCAAGTATCCCGGATCGCTTTAAAAACAGTTTCTAGCATCTAAATTCGTCATCCCAAGTATCCCGGACCGCTTTGAAAACAGTTTCTAGCATCTAAATTCGTCATCCCAAGTATCCCGGATCGCTTTAAAAACAGTTTCTAGCATCTAAATTCGTCATCCCAAGTATCCCGGACCGCTTTGAAAACAGTTTCTAGCATCTAAATTCGTCATCCCAAGTATCCCGGACCGCTTTGAAAACAGTTTCTAGCATCTAAATTCGTCATCCCAAGTATCCCGGATCGCTTTAAAAACAGTTTCTAGCATCTAAATTCGTCATCCCAAGTACCCCGGACCGCTTTGAAAACAGTTTCTAGCATCTAAATTCGTTATCCCAAGTATCCCGGATCGCTTTAAAAACAGTTTCTAGCATCTAAATTTGTCATCCCAAGTATCCCGGACCGCTTTGAAAACAGTTTCTAGCATCTAAATTCGTCATCCCAAGTATCCCGGATCGCTTTAAAAACAGTTTCTAGCATCTAAATTCGTCATCCAAAGTATCCCGGATCGCATTAAAAACAGTTTCAAGCATCCAAATTCGTCATCCCAAGTATCCCGGATCGCTTTAAAAACAGTTTCTAGCATCTAAATTCGTCATCCAAAGTATACCGGATCGCTTTAAAAACAGTTTCTAGCATCTAAATTCGTCAACCCAAGTATCCCGGATCGCTGTAAAAACAGTTTCTAGCATCTAAATTCGTCATCCCAAGCATCCCGGATCGCTTTAAAAACAGTTTCTAGCATCTAAATTCGTCAACCCAAGTATCCCGGATCGCTTTAAAAACAGTTTCCAGCATCTAAATTCGTCATCCAAAGTATCCCGGATCGCATTAAAAACAGTTTCAAGCATCTAAATTCGTCATCCCAAGTATCCCGGATCGCTTTAAAAACAGTTTCTAGCATCTAAATTCGTCATCCCAAGTATCCCGGATCGCTTTGAAAACAGTTTCTAGCATCCAAATTCGTCATCCCAAGTATCCCGGATCGCTTTAAAAACAGTTTCCAGCATCTAAATTCGTCATCCCAAGTATCCCGGATCGCTTTAAAAACAGTTTCTAGCATCTAAATTCGTCATCCAAAGTATACCGGATCGCTTTAAAAACAGTTTCTAGCATCTAAATTCGTCATCCCAAGCATCCCGGATCGCTTTAAAAACAGTTTCCAGCATCTAAATTCGTCAATCCAAGTATCCCGGATCGCTGTAAAAACAGTTTCTAGCATCTAAATTCGTCATCCCAAGCATCCCGGATCGCTTTAAAAACAGTTTCCAGCATCTAAATTCGTCATCCCAAGTATCCCGGATCGCTTTTAAAACAGTTTCTAGCATCTAAATTCGTCATCCAAAGTATCCCGGACCGCTTTAAAAACAGTTTCTAGCATCTAAATTCGTCAACCCAAGTATCCCGGATCGCTTTAAAAACAGTTTCTAGCATCTAAATTCGTCATCCAAAGTATACCGGATCGCTTTAAAAACAGTTTCTAGCATCTAAATTCGTCAACCCAAGTATCCCGGATCGCTTTAAAAACAGTTTCTAGCATCTAAATTCGTCATCCCAAGCATCCCGGATCGCTTTAAAAACAGTTTCCAGCATCTAAATTCGTCAATCCAAGTATCCCGGATCGCTGTAAAAACAGTTTCTAGCATCTAAATTCGTCATCCCAAGCATCCCGGATCGCTTTAAAAACAGTTTCCAGCATCTAAATTCGTCATCCCAAGTATCCCGGATCGCTTTTAAAACAGTTTCTAGCATCTAAATTCGTCATCCCAAGTATCCCGGACCGCTTTAAAAACAGTTTCTAGCATCTAAATTCGTCAACCCAAGTATCCCGGACCGCTTTAAAAACAGTTTCTAGCATCTAAATTCGTCATCCCAAGTATCCCGGATCGCTGTAAAAACAGTTTCTAGCATCTAAATTCGTCATCCCAAGTATCCCGGATCGCTTTAAAAACAGTTTCTAGCATCTAAATTCGTCATCCCAAGTATCCCGGACCGCTTTAAAAACAGTTTCTAGCATCTAAATTCGTCATCCAAAGTATACCGGATCGCTTTAAAAACAGTTTCTAGCATCTAAATTCGTCAACCCAAGTATCCCGGACCGCTGTAAAAACAGTTTCTAGCATCTAAATTCGTCATCCCAAGCATCCCGGATCGCTTTAAAAACAGTTTCCAGCATCTAAATTCGTCATCCCAAGTATCCCGGATCGCTTTAAAAACAGTTTCTAGCATCTAAATTCGTCATCCCAAGTATCCCGGATCGCTGTAAAAACAGTTTCTAGCATCTAAATTCGTCATCCCAAGTATCCCGGATCGCTTTAAAAACAGTTTCTAGCATCTAAATTCGTCATCCCAAGTATCCCGGATCGCTTTAAAAACAGTTTCTAGCATCTAAATTCGTAACCCCAAGTACCCCGGATCGCTTTAAAAACAGTTTCTAGCATCTAAATTCGTCATCCAAAGTATCCCGGATCGCATTAAAAACAGTTTCAAGCATCTAAATTCGTCATCCCAAGTATCCCGGATCGCTTTAAAAACAGTTTCTAGCATCTAAATTCGTCATCCCAAGTATCCCGGATCGCTTTGAAAACAGTTTCTAGCATCTAAATTCGTCATCCCAAGTATCCCGGACCGCTTTAAAAACAGTTTCTAGCATCTAAATTCGTCATCCAAAGTATACCGGATCGCTTTAAAAACAGTTTCTAGCATCTAAATTCGTCAACCCAAGTATCCCGGACCGCTGTAAAAACAGTTTCCAGCATCTAAATTCGTCAACCCAAGTATCCCGGACCGCTTTAAAAACAGTTTCTAGCATCTAAATTCGTCATCCCAAGTATCCCGGACCGCTTTAAAAACAGTTTCTAGCATCTAAATTCGTCAACCCAAGTATCCCGGACCGCTTTAAAAACAGTTTCTAGCATCTAAATTCGTCATCCCAAGTATCCCGGATCGCTGTAAAAACAGTTTCTAGCATCTAAATTCGTCATCCCAAGTATCCCGGACCGCTTTAAAAACAGTTTCTAGCATCTAAATTCGTCAACCCAAGTATCCCGGATCGCTTTAAAAACAGTTTCTAGCATCTAAATTCGTCATCCAAAGTATCCCGGATCGCATTAAAAACAGTTTCAAGCATCTAAATTCGTCATCCCAAGTATCCCGGATCGCTTTAAAAACAGTTTCTAGCATCTAAATTCGTCATCCCAAGTATCCCGGATCGCTTTGAAAACAGTTTCTAGCATCCAAATTCGTCATCCCAAGTTTCCCGGATCGCTTTAAAAACAGTTTCCAGCATCTAAATTCGTCATCCCAAGTATCCCGGACCGCTGTAAAAACAGTTTCTAGCCTCTAAATTCGTCATCCCAAGCATCCCGGATCGCTGTAAAAACAGTTTCTAGCATCTAAATTCGTCATCCCAAGTATCCCGGATCGCTTTAAAAACAGTTTCTAGCATCTAAATTCGTCATCCCAAGTATCCCGGATCGCTTTAAAAACAGTTTCTAGCATCTAAATTCGTAACCCCAAGTACCCCGGATCGCTTTAAAAACAGTTTCCAGCATCTAAATTCGTCAACCCAAGTATCCCGGACCGCTTTAAAAACAGTTTCTAGCATCTAAATTCGTCATCCCAAGTATCCCGGACCGCTTTAAAAACAGTTTCTAGCATCTAAATTCGTCAACCCAAGTATCCCGGACCGCTTTAAAAACAGTTTCTAGCATCTAAATTCGTCATCCCAAGTATCCCGGATCGCTGTAAAAACAGTTTCTAGCATCTAAATTCGTAACCCCAAGTACCCCGGATCGCTTTAAAAACAGTTTCCAGCATCTAAATTCGTCAACCCAAGTATCCCGGACCGCTTTAAAAACAGTTTCTAGCATCTAAATTCGTCATCCCAAGTATCCCGGACCGCTTTAAAAACAGTTTCTAGCATCTAAATTCGTCAACCCAAGTATCCCGGACCGCTTTAAAAACAGTTTCTAGCATCTAAATTCGTCATCCCAAGTATCCCGGATCGCTTTAAAAACAGTTTCTAGCATCTAAATTCGTAACCCCAAGTACCCCGGATCGCTTTAAAAACAGTTTCCAGCATCTAAATTCGTCAACCCAAGTATCCCGGACCGCTTTAAAAACAGTTTCTAGCATCTAAATTCGTCATCCCAAGTATCCCGGACCGCTTTAAAAACAGTTTCTAGCATCTTAATTCGTCATCCCAAGTATCCCGGACCGCTTTAAAAACAGTTTCTAGCATCTTAATTCGTCATCCCAAGTATCCCGGACCGCTTTAAAAACAGTTTCTAGCATCTAAATTCGTCATCCCAAGTATCCCGGACCGCTTTAAAAACAGTTTCCAGCATCTAAATTCGTCATCCCAAGTATCCCGGATCGCTTTAAAATCAGTTTCTAGCATGTTAATTCGTCATCCCAAGTATCCCGGATCGCTTTACAAACAGTTTCCAGCATCTTAATTCGTCATCCCAAGTATCCCGGATCGCTTTACAAACAGTTTCCAGCATCTAAATTCGTCATCCCAAGTATCCCGGATCGCTTTAAAATCAGTTTCTAGCATGTTAATTCGTCATCCCAAGTATCCCGGATCGCTTTAAAAACAGTTTCCAGCATCTAAATTCGTCATCCCAAGTATCCCGGACCGCTTTAAAAACAGTTTCCAGCATCTAAATTCGTCATCCCAAGTATCCCGGACCGCTTTAAAAACAGTTTCCAGCATCTAAATTCGTCATCCCAAGTATCCCGGACCGCTTTAAAAACAGTTTCTAGCATCTTAACTCGTCATCCCAAGTATCCCGGATCGCTTTAAAAACAGTTTCCAGCATCTAAATTCGTCATCCCAAGTATCCCGGATCGCTTTAAAAACAGTTTCTAGCATCTTAATTCGTCATCCCAAGTATCCCGGATCGCTTTAAAAACAGTTTCCAGCATCTAAATTCGTCATCCCAAGTATCCCGGATCGCTTTAAAAACAGTTTCTAGCATCTAAATTCGTCATCCCAAGTATCCCGGATCGCTTTAAAAACAGTTTCCAGCATCTAAATTCGTCATCCCAAGTATCCCGGATCGCTTTAAAAACAGTTTCTAGCATCTAAATTCGTCATCCCAAGTATCCCGAACCGCTTTAAAAACAGTTTCTAGCATCTAAATTCGTCATCCCAAGTATCCCGGACCGCTTTACAAACAGTTTCCAGCATCTAAATTCGTCATCCCAAGTATCCCGGACCGCTTTAAAAACAGTTTCTAGCATCCTAATTCGTCATCCCAAGTATCCCGGATCGCTTTACAAACAGTTTCCAGCATCTAAATTCGTCATCCCAAGTATCCCGGATCGCTTTAAAAACAGTTTCTAGCATCTAAATTCGTCATCCCAAGTATCCCGGACCGCTTTAAAAACAGTTTCTAGCATCTAAATTCGTCATCCCAAGTATCCCGGATCGCTTTACAAACAGTTTCCAGCATCTAAATTCGTCATCCCAAGTATCCCGGACCGCTTTAAAAACAGTTTCTAGCATCTAAGTTCGTCATCCCAAGTATCCCGGATCGCTTTAAAAACAGTTTCAAGCATCTAAATTCGTCATCCCAAGTATCCCGGACCGCTTTACAAACAGTTTCTAGCATCCTAATTCGTCATCCCAAGTATCCCGGATCGCTTTACAAACAGTTTCTAGCATCTAAATTCGTCATCCCAAGTATCCCGGATCGCTTTTAAATCAGTTTCCAGCATCTAAATTCGTCATCCCAAGTATCCCGGACCGCTTTAAAAACAGTTTCTAGCATCTTAATTCGTCATCCCAAGTATCCCGGACCGCTTTAAAAACAGTTTCTAGCATCCTAATTCGTCATCCCAAGTATCCCGGATCGCTTTACAAACAGTTTCAAGCATCTAAATTCGTCATCCCAAGTATCCCGGATCGCTTTAAAAACAGTTTCTAGCATCTAAATTCGTCATCCCAAGTATCCCGGATCGCTTTAAAAACAGTTTCTAGCATCTAAATTCGTCATCCAAAGCATCATGGATCGCTTTAAAAACAGTTTCCAGCATCTAAATTCGTCATCCCAAGTATCCCGGACCGCTTTAAAAACAGTTTCCAGCATCTAAATTCGTCATCCCAAGTATCCCGGATCGCTTTACAAACAGTTTCCAGCATCTAAATTCGTCATCCCAAGTATCCCGGACCGCTTTAAAAACAGTTTCTAGCATCCTAATTCGTCATCCCAAGTATCCCGGATCGCTTTACAAACAGTTTCCAGCATCTAAATTCGTCATCCCAAGTATCCCGGACCGCTTTAAAAACAGTTTCTAGCATCCTAATTCGTCATCCCAAGTATCCCGGATCGCTTTAAAAACAGTTTCAAGCATCTAAATTCGTCATCCCAAGTATCCCGGACCGCTTTAAAAACAGTTTCTAGCATCTAAATTCGTCATCCCAAGTATCCCGGATCGCTTTAAAAACAGTTTCAAGCATCTAAATTCGTCATCCCAAGTATCCCGGACCGCTTTAAAAACAGTTTCTAGCATCTAAATTCGTCATCCCAAGTATCCCGGATCGCTTTAAAAACAGTTTCTAGCATCTAAATTCGTCATCCCAAGTATCCCGGATCGCTTTAAAAACAGTTTCTAGCATCTAAATTCGTCATCCAAAGCATCATGGATCGCTTTAAAAACAGTTTCCAGCATTTAAATTCGTCATCCCAAGTATCCCGGACCGCTTTAAAAACAGTTTCCAGCATCTAAATTCGTCATCCCAAGTATCCCGGATCGCTTTACAAACAGTTTCCAGCATCTAAATTCGTCATCCCAAGTATCCCGGACCGCTTTAAAAACAGTTTCTAGCATCCTAATTCGTCATCCCAAGTATCCCGGATCGCTTTAAAAACAGTTTCAAGCATCTAAATTCGTCATCCCAAGTATCCCGGACCGCTTTAAAAACAGTTTCTAGCATCCTAATTCGTCATCCCAAGTATCCCGGATCGCTTTACAAACAGTTTCCAGCATCTAAATTCGTCATCCCAAGTATCCCGGATCGCTTTAAAAACAGTTTCCAGCATCTAAATTCGTCATCCCAAGTATCCCGGACCGCTTTAAAAACAGTTTCTAGCATCTAAATTCGTCATCCAAAGCATCATGGATCGCTTTAAAAACAGTTTCTAGCATCTAAATTCGTCATCCCAAGTATCCCGGACCGCTTTAAAAACAGTTTCTAGCATCTAAATTCGTCATCCCAAGTATCCCGGATCGCTTTAAAAACAGTTTCTAGCATCTAAATTCGTCATCCAAAGCTTCATGGATCGCTTTAAAAACAGTTTCCAGCATCTTAATTCGTCATCCGAAGTATCCCGGACCGCTTTAAAAACAGTTTCTAGCATCTTAATTCGTCATCCCAAGTATCCCGGACCGCTTTAAAAACAGTTTCTAGCATCCTAATTCGTCATCCCAAGTATCCCGGATCGCTTTACAAACAGTTTCCAGCATCTAAATTCGTCATCCCAAGTATCCCGGATCGCTTTAAAAACAGTTTCCAGCATCTAAATTCGTCATCCCAAGTATCCCGGATCGCTTTAAAAACAGTTTCTAGCATCTAAATTCGTCATCCCAAGTATCCCGGACCGCTTTAAAAACAGTTTCTAGCATCTAAATTCGTCATCCCAAGTATCCCGGACCGCTTTAAAAACAGTTTCCAGCATCTAAATTCGTCATCCCAAGTATCCCGGATCGCTTTAAAATCAGTTTCTAGCATGTTAATTCGTCATCCCAAGTATCCCGGATCGCTTTAAAAACAGTTTCCAGCATCTAAATTCGTCATCCCAAGTATCCCGGATCGCTTTACAAACAGTTTCCAGCATCTAAATTCGTCATCCCAAGTATCCCGGATCGCTTTAAAATCAGTTTCTAGCATGTTAATTCGTCATCCCAAGTATCCCGGATCGCTTTAAAAACAGTTTCCAGCATCTAAATTCGTCATCCCAAGTATCCCGGACCGCTTTAAAAACAGTTTCCAGCATCTAAATTCGTCATCCCAAGTATCCCGGACCGCTTTAAAAACAGTTTCTAGCATCTTAACTCGTCATCCCAAGTATCCCGGATCGCTTTAAAAACAGTTTCCAGCATCTAAATTCGTCATCCCAAGTATCCCGGATCGCTTTAAAAACAGTTTCCAGCATCTAAATTCGTCATCCCAAGTATCCCGGATCGCTTTAAAAACAGTTTCCAGCATCTAAATTCGTCATCCCAAGTATCCCGGATCGCTTTAAAAACAGTTTCCAGCATCTAAATTCGTCATCCCAAGTATCCCGGATCGCTTTAAAAACAGTTTCTAGCATCTAAATTCGTCATCCCAAGTATCCCGGATCGCTTTAAAAACAGTTTCTAGCATCTAAATTCGTCATCCAAAGCTTCATGGATCGCTTTAAAAACAGTTTCCAGCATCTTAATTCGTCATCCCAAGTATCCCGGACCGCTTTAAAAACAGTTTCTAGCATCTTAATTCGTCATCCCAAGTATCCCGGACCGCTTTAAAAACAGTTTCTAGCATCCTAATTCGTCATCCCAAGTATCCCGGATCGCTTTACAAACAGTTTCCAGCATCTAAATTCGTCATCCCAAGTATCCCGGATCGCTTTAAAAACAGTTTCCAGCATCTAAATTCGTCATCCCAAGTATCCCGGATCGCTTTAAAAACAGTTTCTAGCATCTAAATTCGTCATCCCAAGTATCCCGGACCGCTTTAAAAACAGTTTCTAGCATCTAAATTCGTCATCCCAAGTATCCCGGACCGCTTTAAAAACAGTTTCCAGCATCTAAATTCGTCATCCCAAGTATCCCGGATCGCTTTAAAATCAGTTTCTAGCATGTTAATTCCTCATCCCAAGTATCCCGGATCGCTTTACAAACAGTTTCCAGCATCTTAATTCGTCATCCCAAGTATCCCGGATCGCTTTACAAACAGTTTCCAGCATCTAAATTCGTCATCCCAAGTATCCCGTATCGCTTTAAAATCAGTTTCTAGCATGTTAATTCGTCATCCCAAGTATCCCGGATCGCTTTAAAAACAGTTTCCAGCATCTAAATTCGTCATCCCAAGTATCCCGGACCGCTTTAAAAACAGTTTCCAGCATCTAAATTCGTCATCCCAAGTATCCCGGACCGCTTTAAAAACAGTTTCTAGCATCTTAACTCGTCATCCCAAGTATCCCGGTTCGCTTTAAAAACAGTTTCCAGCATCTAAATTCGTCATCCCAAGTATCCCGGATCGCTTTAAAAACAGTTTCAAGCATCTAAATTCGTCATCCCAAGTATCCCGGACCGCTTTAAAAACAGTTTCTAGCATCCTAATTCGTCATCCCAAGTATCCCGGATCGCTTTACAAACAGTTTCCAGCATCTAAATTCGTCATCCCAAGTATCCCGGATCGCTTTAAAAACAGTTTCCAGCATCTAAATTCGTCATCCCAAGTATCCCGGATCGCTTTAAAAACAGTTTCCAGCATCTAAATTCGTCATCCCAAGTATCCCGGATCGCTTTAAAAACAGTTTCTAGCATCTAAATTCGTCATCCCAAGTATCCCGGATCGCTTTAAAAACAGTTTCTAGCATCTAAATTCGTCATCCAAAGCTTCATGGATCGCTTTAAAAACAGTTTCCAGCATCTTAATTCGTCATCCCAAGTATCCCGGACCGCTTTAAAAACAGTTTCTAGCATCTTAATTCGTCATCCCAAGTATCCCGGACCGCTTTAAAAACAGTTTCTAGCATCCTAATTCGTCATCCCAAGTATCCCAGATCGCTTTACAAACAGTTTCCAGCATCTAAATTCGTCATCCCAAGTATCCCGGATCGCTTTAAAAACAGTTTCCAGCATCTAAATTCGTCATCCCAAGTATCCCGGATCGCTTTAAAAACAGTTTCCAGCATCTAAATTCGTCATCCCAAGTATCCCGGATCGCTTTAAAAACAGTTTCTAGCATCTAAATTCGTCATCCCAAGTATCCCGGATCGCTTTAAAAACAGTTTCTAGCATCTAAATTCGTCATCCAAAGCTTCATGGATCGCTTTAAAAACAGTTTCCAGCATCTTAATTCGTCATCCCAAGTATCCCGGACCGCTTTAAAAACAGTTTCTAGCATCTTAATTCGTCATCCCAAGTATCCCGGACCGCTTTAAAAACAGTTTCTAGCATCCTAATTCGTCATCCCAAGTATCCCGGATCGCTTTACAAACAGTTTCCAGCATCTAAATTCGTCATCCCAAGTATCCCGGATCGCTTTAAAAACAGTTTCCAGCATCTAAATTCGTCATCCCAAGTATCCCGGATCGCTTTAAAAACAGTTTCTAGCATCTAAATTCGTCATCCCAAGTATCCCGGACCGCTTTAAAAACAGTTTCTAGCATCTAAATTCGTCATCCCAAGTATCCCGGACCGCTTTAAAAACAGTTTCCAGCATCTAAATTCGTCATCCCAAGTATCCCGGATCGCTTTAAAATCAGTTTCTAGCATGTTAATTCGTCATCCCAAGTATCCCGGATCGCTTTACAAACAGTTTCCAGCATCTTAATTCGTCATCCCAAGTATCCCGGATCGCTTTACAAACAGTTTCCAGCATCTAAATTCGTCATCCCAAGTATCCCGGATCGCTTTAAAATCAGTTTCTAGCATGTTAATTCGTCATCCCAAGTATCCCGGATCGCTTTAAAAACAGTTTCCAGCATCTAAATTCGTCATCCCAAGTATCCCGGACCGCTTTAAAAACAGTTTCCAGCATCTAAATTCGTCATCCCAAGTATCCCGGACCGCTTTAAAAACAGTTTCTAGCATCCTAATTCGTCATCCCAAGTATCCCGGATCGCTTTACAAACAGTTTCCAGCATCTAAATTCGTCATCCCAAGTATCCCGGATCGCTTTAAAAACAGTTTCCAGCATCTAAATTCGTCATCCCAAGTATCCCGGATCGCTTTAAAAACAGTTTCCAGCATCTAAATTCGTCATCCCAAGTATCCCGGATCGCTTTAAAAACAGTTTCTAGCATCTAAATTCGTCATCCCAAGTATCCCGGATCGCTTTAAAAACAGTTTCTAGCATCTAAATTCGTCATCCAAAGCTTCATGGATCGCTTTAAAAACAGTTTCCAGCATCTTAATTCGTCATCCCAAGTATCCCGGACCGCTTTAAAAACAGTTTCTAGCATCCTAATTCGTCATCCCAAGTATCCCGGATCGCTTTACAAACAGTTTCCAGCATCTAAATTCGTCATCCCAAGTATCCCGGATCGCTTTAAAAACAGTTTCCAGCATCTAAATTCGTCATCCCAAGTATCCCGGATCGCTTTAAAAACAGTTTCTAGCATCTAAATTCGTCATCCCAAGTATCCCGGACCGCTTTAAAAACAGTTTCTAGCATCTAAATTCGTCATCCCAAGTATCCCGGACCGCTTTAAAAACAGTTTCCAGCATCTAAATTCGTCATCCCAAGTATCCCGGATCGCTTTAAAATCAGTTTCTAGCATGTTAATTCGTCATCCCAAGTATCCCGGATCGCTTTACAAACAGTTTCCAGCATCTTAATTCGTCATCCCAAGTATCCCGGATCGCTTTACAAACAGTTTCCAGCATCTAAATTCGTCATCCCAAGTATCCCGGATCGCTTTAAAATCAGTTTCTAGCATGTTAATTCGTCATCCCAAGTATCCCGGATCGCTTTAAAAACAGTTTCCAGCATCTAAATTCGTCATCCCAAGTATCCCGGACCGCTTTAAAAACAGTTTCCAGCATCTAAATTCGTCATCCCAAGTATCCCGGACCGCTTTAAAAACAGTTTCTAGCATCTTAACTCGTCATCCCAAGTATCCCGGATCGCTTTAAAAACAGTTTCCAGCATCTAAATTCGTCATCCCAAGTATCCCGGATCGCTTTAAAAACAGTTTCTAGCATCTTAATTCGTCATCCCAAGTATCCCGGATCGCTTTAAAAACAAATTCCAGCATCTAAATTCGTCATCCCAAGTATCCCGGATCGCTTTAAAAACAGTTTCTAGCATCTAAATTCGTCATCCCAAGTATCCCGGATCGCTTTAAAAACAGTTTCCAGCATCTAAATTCGTCATCCCAAGTATCCCGGATCGCTTTAAAAACAGTTTCTAGCATCTTAATTCGTCATCCCAAGTATCCCGGATCGCTTTAAAAACAGTTTCTAGCATCTAAATTCGTCATCCCAAGTATCCCGGACCGCTTTAAAAACAGTTTCTAGCATCTAAATTCGTCATCCCAAGTATCCCGGACCGCTTTACAAACAGTTTCCAGCATCTAAATTCGTCATCCCAAGTATCCCGGACCGCTTTAAAAACAGTTTCTAGCATCCTAATTCGTCATCCCAAGTATCCCGGATCGCTTTACAAACAGTTTCCAGCATCTAAATTCGTCATCCCAAGTATCCCGGACCGCTTTAAAAACAGTTTCTAGCATCTAAGTTCGTCATCCCAAGTATCCCGGATCGCTTTAAAAACAGTTTCAAGCATCTAAATTCGTCATCCCAAGTATCCCGGACCGCTTTACAAACAGTTTCCAGCATCTAAATTCGTCATCCCAAGTATCCCGGACCGCTTTACAAACAGTTTCCAGCATCTAAATTCGTCATCCCAAGTATCCCGGACCGCTTTAAAAACAGTTTCTAGCATCTTAATTCGTCATCCCAAGTATCCCGGATCGCTTTAAAATCAGTTTCTAGCATGTTAATTCGTCATCCCAAGTATCCCGGATCGCTTTAAAAACAGTTTCCAGCATCTAAATTCGTCATCCCAAGTATCCCGGACCGCTTTAAAAACAGTTTCCAGCATCTAAATTCGTCATCCCAAGTATCCCGGACCGCTTTAAAAACAGTTTCTAGCATCTTAATTCGTCATCCCAAGTATCCCGGACCGCTTTAAAAACAGTTTCTAGCATCTTAATTCGTCATCCCAAGTATCCCGGATCGCTTTACAAACAGTTTCTAGCATCTAAATTCGTCATCCCAAGTATCCCGGATCGCTTTAAAAACAGTTTCCAGCATCTAAATTCGTCATCCCAAGTATCCCGGATCGCTTTAAAAACAGTTTCTAGCATCTAAATTCGTCATCCCAAGTATCCCGGATCGCTTTAAAAACAGTTTCCAGCATCTAAATTCGTCATCCCAAGTATCCCGGATCGCTTTAAAAACAGTTTCTAGCATCTTAATTCGTCATCCCAAGTATCCCGGATCGCTTTAAAAACAGTTTCTAGCATCTAAATTCGTCATCCCAAGTATCCCGGACCGCTTTAAAAACAGTTTCTAGCATCTAAATTCGTCATCCCAAGTATCCCGGACCGCTTTACAAACAGTTTCCAGCATCTAAATTCGTCATCCCAAGTATCCCGGACCGCTTTAAAAACAGTTTCTAGCATCCTAATTCGTCATCCCAAGTATCCCGGATCGCTTTACAAACAGTTTCCAGCATCTAAATTCGTCATCCCAAGTATCCCGGACCGCTTTAAAAACAGTTTATAGCATCTAAGTTCGTCATCCCAAGTATCCCGGATCGCTTTAAAAACAGTTTCAAGCATCTAAATTCGTCATCCCAAGTATCCCGGACCGCTTTACAAACAGTTTCCAGCATCTAAATTCGTCATCCCAAGTATCCCGGACCGCTTTACAAACAGTTTCCAGCATCTAAATTCGTCATCCCAAGTATCCCGGACCGCTTTACAAACAGTTTCCAGCATCTAAATTCGTCATCCCAAGTATCCCGGATCGCTTTAAAATCAGTTTCTAGCATGTTAATTCGTCATCCCAAGTATCCCGGATCGCTTTAAAAACAGTTTCCAGCATCTAAATTCGTCATCCCAAGTATCCCGGACCGCTTTAAAAACAGTTTCTAGCATGTTAATTCGTCATCCCAAGTATCCCGGATCGCTTTAAAAACAGTTTCTAGCATCTTAATTCGTCATCCCAAGTATCCCGGACCGCTTTAAAAACAGTTTCTAGCATCTTAATTCGTCATCCCAAGTATCCCGGATCGCTTTAAAAACAGTTTCTAGCATCTTAATTCGTCATCCCAAGTATCCCGGACCGCTTTAAAAACAGTTTCTAGCATCTTAATTCGTCATCCCAAGTATCCCGGATCGCTTTACAAACAGTTTCCAGCATCTAAATTCGTCATCCCAAGTATCCCGGATCGCTTTAAAAACAGTTTCAAGCATCTAAATTCGTCATCCCAAGTATCCCGGACCGCTTTAAAAACAGTTTCTAGCATCCTAATTCGTCATCCCAAGTATCCCGGATCGCTTTACAAACAGTTTCCAGCATCTAAATTCGTCATCCCACGTATCCCGGACCGCTTTAAAAACAGTTTCTAGCATCTAAATTCGTCATCCCAAGTATCCCGGATCGCTTTAAAATCAGTTTCTAGCATGTTAATTCGTCATCCCAAGTATCCCGGATCGCTTTAAAAACAGTTTCCAGCATCTAAATTCGTCATCCCAAGTATCACGGATCGCTTTACAAACAGTTTCCAGCATCTAAATTCGTCATCCCAAGTATCCCGGATCGCTTTAAAAACAGTTTCTAGCATCTAAATTCGTCACCCCAAGTATCCCGGACCGCTTTAAAAACAGTTTCCAGCATCTAAATTCGTCATCCCAAGCATCCCGGACCGCTTTAAAAACAGTTTCTAGCATCTAAATTCGTCGTCCAAAGTATCCCGGATCGCTTTAAAAACAGTTTCTAGCATCTAAACTCGTCATCCCAAGTATCCCGGATCGATTTAAAAACAGTTTCTAGCATCTACATTCGTCATCCAAAGTATCCCGGATCGCTTTAAAAACAGTTTCTAGCATCTAAATTCGTCATCCAAAGTATCCCGAATCGCTTTAAAAACAGTTTCTAGCATCTAAATTCGTCATCCAAAGTATCCCGGATCGATTTAAAAACAGTTTCTAGCATCTAAATTCGTCATCCAAAGTATCCCGGATCGCTTTAAAAACAGTTTCTAGCATCTAAATTCGTCATCCAAAGTATCCCGAATCGCTTTAAAAACAGTTTCTAGCATCTAAATTCGTCATCCAAAGTATGCCGGATCGCTTTAAGAACAGTTTCTAGCATCTAAGTTCGTCATCCAAAGTATCCCGGTTCGATTTAAAAACAGTTTCTAGCACCTAAATTCGTCATCCAAAGTATCCCGGATCGATTTAAAAACAGTTTCTAGCATCTACATTCGTCATCCAAAGTATCCCGGATCGCTTTAAGAACAGTTTCTAGCATCTAAATTCGTCATCCAAAGTATCCCGGACCGCTTTAAAAACAGTTTCTAGCATCGAAATTCGTCATCCTAAGTATCCCGGATCGCTTTGAAAACAGTTTCTAGCATCTAAATTCGTCATCCAAAGTATGCCGAACCGCTTTAAAAACAGTTTCTAGCATCTAAATTCGTCATCCCAAGTATCCCGGACCGCTTTAAAAACAGTTTCTAGCATCTAAATTCGTCATCCCAAGTATCCCGGACCGCTTTAAAAACAGTTTCTAGCATCTAAATTCGTCATCCAAAGTATGCCGGTTCGATTTAAAAACAGTTTTTAGCACCTAAATTCGTCATCCAAAGTATCCCGGATCGCTTTAAAAACAGTTTCTAGCATCTTAATTCGTCATTCCAAGTATCCCGAACCGCTTTAAAAACAGTTTCTAGCATCTAAATTCGTCATCCCAAGTATCCCGGACCGCTTTAAAAACAGTTTCTAGCATCGAAATTCGTCATCCTAAGTATCCCGGATCGCTTTAAAAACAGTTTCTAGCATCTAAATTCGTCATCCCAAGTATCCCGGATCACTTTAAAAACAGTTCCTAGCATCTAAATTCGTCATCCCAAGTATCCCGGATCGATTTAAAAACAGTTTCTAGCATCTAAATTCGTCATCCAAAGTATGCCGGATCGCTTTAAAAACAGTTTTAAGCACCTAAATTCGTCATCCAAAGTATCCCGGATCGATTTAAAAACAGTTTGTAGCTTCTAAATTCGTCATCCAAAGTATGCCGGATCGCTTTAAGAACAGTTTCTAGCATCTAAGTTCGTCATCCAAAGTATCCCGGTTCGATTTAAAAACAGTTTCTAGCACCTAAATTCGTCATCCAAAGTATCCCGGATCGCTTTAAGAACAGTTTCTAGCATCTTAATTCGTCATCCCAAGTATCCCGGATCGCTTTAAGAACAGTTTCTAGCATCTAAATTCGTCATCCAAAGTATCCCGGTTCGATTTAAAAACAGTTTTTAACACCTAAATTCGTCATCATAAGTATGCCGGATCGATTTAAAAACAGTTTCTAGCATCTAAATTCGTCATCCAAAGTATCCCGGATCGATTTAAAAACAGTTTTTAGCACCTAAATTCGTCATCCAAAGTATCCCGGATCGCTTTAAGAACAGTTTCTAGCATCTAAATTCGTCATCCCAAGTATCCCGGATCGCTTTAAAAACAGTTTCTAGCATCTAAATTCGTCATCCAAAGTATGCCGGATCGCTTTAAAATCAGTTTGTAGCATCTAAAGTCGTCATCCCAAGTATCCTGAATCGCTTTAAAAACAGTTTCTAGGATCTAAATTCGTCATCCAAAGTATGCCGGATCGCTTTAAAAACAGTTTCTAGCATCTAAATTCGTCATCCAAAGTATCCCGGATCGATTTAAAAACAGTTTCTAGCATCTAAATTCGTCATCCAAAGTATGCCGGATCGCTTTAAAATCAGTTTGTAGCATCTAAATTCGTCATCCAAAGTATCCCGGATCGATTTAAAAACGTTTTCTAGCATCTAAATTCGTCATCCAAAGTATGCCGGATCGCTTTAAAAACAGTTTCTAGCATCTAAATTCGTCATCCCTAGTATCACGGATCTCTTTAAAAACAGTTTCTAGCATCTAAATTCGTCATCCAAAGTATCCCGGATCGATTTACAAACAGTTTCTAGCATCTAAATTCGTCATCCCAAGTATCCCGGATCACTTTAAAAACAGTTCCTAGCATCTAAATTCGTCATCCCAAGTATCCCGGATCGCTTTAAAAACAGTTTCTAGCATCTAAATTCGTCATCCAAAGTATGCCGGATCGCTTTAAAATCAGTTTGTAGCATCTAAAGTCGTCATCCCAAGTATCCCGAATCGCTTTAAAAACAGTTTCTAGCATCTAAATTCGTCATCCAAAGTATGCCGGATCGCTTTAAAAACAGTTTCTAGCATCTAAATTCGTCATCCAAAGTATCCCGGATCGATTTAAAAACAGTTTCTAGCTTCTAAATTCGTCATCCAAAGTATCCCGAATCGCTTTAAAAACAGTTTCTAGCATCTAAATTCGTCATCCAAAGTATGCCGGATCGCTTTAAAATCAGTTTCTAGCATCTAAATTCGTCATCCAAAGTATGCCGGATCGCTTTAAAAACAGTTTCTTGCATCTAAATTCGTCATCCAAAGTATCCCGGATCGATTTAAAAACAGTTTTTAGCACCTAAATTCGTCATCCAAAGTATGCCGGATCGCTTTAAAAACAGTTTCTAGCATCTAAATTTGTCATCCAAAGTATCCCGGATCGATTTAAAAACAGTTTCTAGCTTCTAAATTCGTCATCCAAAGTATCCCGAATCGCTTTAAAAACAGTTTCTAGCATCTAAATTCGTCATCCAAAGTATGCCGGATCGCTTTAAAATCAGTTTCTAGCATCTAAATTCGTCATCCAAAGTATGCCGGATCGCTTTAAAAACAGTTTTTAGCACCTAAATTCGTCATCCAAAGTATCCCGGATCGCTTTAAGAACAGTTCCTAGCATCTAAATTCGTCATCCCAAGTATCCCGGACCGCTTTAAAAACAGTTTCTAGCATCTAAATTCGTCATCCAAAGTATGCCGGATCGCTTTAAAATCAGTTTGTAGCATCTAAAGTCGTCATCCCAAGTATCCCGAATCGCTTTAAAAACAGTTTCTAGCATCTAAATTCGTCATCCAAAGTATGCCGGATCGCTTTAAAAACAGTTTCTAGCATCTAAATTCGTCATCCAAAGTATCCCGGATCGATTTAAAAACAGTTTCTAGCTTCTAAATTCGTCATCCAAAGTATCCCGAATCGCTTTAAAAACAGTTTCTAGCATCTAAATTCGTCATCCAAAGTATGCCGGATCGCTTTAAAAACAGTTTCTAGCATCTAAATTTGTCATCCCTAGTATCACGGATCTCTTTAAAAACAGTTTCTAGCATCTAAATTCGTCATCCAAAGTATCCCGGATCGATTTAAAAACAGTTTCTAGCATCTAAATTCGTCATCCCAAGTATCCCGGATCACTTTAAAAACAGTTCCTAGCATCTACATTCGTCATCCCAAGTATCCCGGATCACTTTAAAAACAGTTCCTAGCATCTAAATTCGTCATCCCATGTATCCCGGACCGCTTTAAAAACAGTTTCTAGCATCTAAATTCGTCATCCAAAGTATGCCGGATCGCTTTAAAAACAGTTTGTAGCATCTAAATTCGTCATCCCAAGTATCCCGGATCGCTTTAAAAGCAGTTTCTAGGATCTAAATTCGTCATCCAAAGTATCCCGGTTCGATTTAAAAACAGTTTTTAACACCTAAATTCGTCATCATAAGTATGCCGGATCGATTTAAAAACAGTTTCTAGCATCTAAATTCGTCATCCAAAGTATCCCGGATCGATTTAAAAACAGTTTTTAGCACCTAAATTCGTCATCCAAAGTATCCCGGATCGCTTTAAGAACAGTTCCTAGCATCTAAATTCGTCATCCCAAGTATCCCGGACCGCTTTAAAAACAGTTTCTAGCATCTAAATTCGTCATCCCAAGTATCCCGGATCTCTTTAAAAACAGTTTCTAGCATCTAAATTCGTCATCCAAAGTATCCCGGATCGATTTAAAAACAGTTTCTAGCATCTAAATTCGTCATCCCAAGTATCCCGGATCGCTTTAAAAACAATTTCTAGCATCTAAATTCGTCAACCCAAGTATCCCGGACCGCTTTAAAAACAGTTTCTAGCATCAAAATTGGTCAACCCAAGTATCCCGGACCGCTTTAAAAACAGTTTTAAGCACCTAAATTCGTCATCCAAAGTATCCCGGATCGATTTAAAAACAGTTTGTAGCTTCTAAATTCGTCATCCAAAGTATGCCGGATCGCTTTAAGAACAGTTTCTAGCATCTAAGTTCGTTATCCAAAGTATCCCGGTTCGATTTAAAAACAGTTTCTAGCACCTAAATTCGTCATCCAAAGTATCCCGGATCGCTTTAAGAACAGTTTCTAGCATCTAAATTCGTCATCCCAAGTATCCCGGATCGCTTTAAGAACAGTTTCTAGCATCTAAATTCGTCATCCAAAGTATCCCGGTTCGATTTAAAAACAGTTTTTAGCACCTAAATTCGTCATCCAAAGTATCCCGGATCGCTTTAAAAACAGTTTCTAGCATCTAAATTCGTCATCCAAAGTATCCCGGTTAGATTTAAAAACAGTTTTTAACACCTGAATTCGTCATCCAAAGTATCCCGGATCGATTTAAAAACAGTTTTTAGCACCTAAACTCGTCATCCCAAGTATCCCGGATCGCTTTAAGAACAGTTCCTAGCATCTAAATTCGTCATCCCAAGTATCCCGGACCGCTTTAAAAACAGTTTCTAGCATCTAAATTCGTCATCCAAAGTATGCCGGATCGCTTTAAAATCAGTTTGTAGCATCTAAAGTCGTCATCCCAAGTATCCCGGACCGCTTTAAAAACAGTTTCTAGCATCTAAGTTCGTCATCCAAAGTATCCCGGTTCGATTTAAAAACAGTTTTTAGCACCTAAATTCGTCATCCAAAGTATCCCGGATCACTTTAAAAACAGTTTCTAGCATCTAAATTCGTCATTCCAAGTATCCCGGATCGCTTTAAAAACAGTTTCTAGCATCTAAATTCGTCATCCAAAGTATGCCGGATCGCTTTAAAAACAGTTTTAAGCACCTAAATTCGTCATCCAAAGTATCCCGGATCGATTTAAAAACAGTTTCTAGCATCTACATTCGTCATCCAAAGTATCCCGGATCGCTTTAAGAACAGTTTCTAGCATCTAAATTCATCATCCCAAGTATCCCGGACCGCTTTAAAAACAGTTTCTAGCATCTAAATTCGTCATCCAAAGTATCCCGGATCGATTTAAAAACAGTTTCTAGCATCTAAATTCGTCATCCCAAGTATCCCGGATCACTTTAAAAACAGTTTCTAGCATCTTAGTTCGTCATCCAAAGTATCCCGGTTCGATTTAAAAACAGTTTTTAGCACCTAAATTCGTCATCCAAAGTATCCCGGATCACTTTAAAAACAGTTTCTAGCATCTAAATTCGTCATTCCAAGTATCCCGGATCGCTTTAAAAACAGTTTCTAGCATCTAAATTCGTCATCCAAAGTATGCCGGATCGCTTTAAAAACAGTTTTAAGCACCTAAATTCGTCATCCAAAGTATCCCGGATCGTTTTAAAAACAGTTTCTAGCATCTACATTCGTCATCCAAAGTATCCCGGATCGCTTTAAGAACAGTTTCTAGCATCTAAATTCGTCATCCCAAGTATCCCGGATCGCTTTAAAAACAGTTTCTAGCATCTAAATTCGTCATCCAAAGTATGCCGGATCGCTTTAAGAACAGTTTCTAGCATCTAAATTCGTCATCCCAAGTATCCCGGATCGCTTTAAAAACAGTTTCTAGCATCTAAATTCGTCATCCTAAGTATGCCGGATCGCTTTAAAAACAGTTTGTAGCATCTAAAGTCGTCATCCCAAGTATCCCGGACCGCTTTAAAAACAGTTTCTAGCATCTTAGTTCGTCATCCAAAGTATCCCGGTTCGATTTAAAAACAGTTTTTAGCACCTAAATTCGTCATCCAAAGTATCCCGGATCACTTTAAAAACAGTTTCTAGCATCTAAATTCGTCATTCCAAGTATCCCGGATCGCTTTAAAAACAGTTTCTAGCATCTAAATTCGTCATCCAAAGTATGCCGGATCGCTTTAAAAACAGTTTTAAGCACCTAAATTCGTCATCCAAAGTATCCCGGATCGTTTTAAAAACAGTTTCTAGCATCTACATTCGTCATCCAAAGTATCCCGGATCGCTTTAAGAACAGTTTCTAGCATCTAAATTCGTCATCCCAAGTATCCCGGATCGCTTTAAAAACAGTTTCTAGCATCTAAATTCGTCATCCAAAGTATGCCGGATCGCTTTAAAAACAGTTTGTAGCATCTAAATTCGTCATCCAAAGTATGCCGGAACGCTTTAAGAACAGTTTCTAGCATCTAAGTTCGTCATCCTAAGTATCCCGGTTCGATTTTAAAACAGTTTTTAGCACCTAAATTCGTCATCCAAAGTATCCCGGATCACTTTAAAAACAGTTTCTAGCATCTAAATTCGTCATCCCAAGTATCCCGGATCGCTTTAAAAACAGTTTCTAGCATCTAAATTCGTCATCCAAAGTATGCCGGATCGCTTTAAAAACAGTTTTAAGCACCTAAATTCGTCATCCAAAGTATCCCGGATCGATTTAAAAACAGTTTCTAGCATCTACATTCGTCATCCAAAGTATCCCGGATCGCTTTAAGAACAGTTTCTAGCATCTAAATTCGTCATCCCAAGTATCCCGTATAGCTTTAAGAACAGTTTCTAGCATCTAAATTCGTCATCCCAAGTATCCCGGACCGCTTTAAAAACAGTTTTTAGCATCTAAATTCGTCATCCAAAGTATCCCGGATCGCTTTAAAAACAGTTTCTAGCATCTAAATTCGTCATCCAAAGTATGCCGGATCGCTTTAAGCACAGTTTCTAGCATCTAAGTTCGTCATCCAAAGTATCCCGGTTCGATTTAAAAACAGTTTTTAGCACCTAAATTCGTCATCCAAAGTATCCCGGATCACTTTAAAAACAGTTTCTAGCATCTAAATTCGTCATCCCAAGTATCCCGGATCGCTTTAAAAACAGTTTCTAGCATCTAAATTCGTCATCCAAAGTATCCCGGATCGATTTAAAAACAGTTTCTAGCATCTACATTCGTCATCCAAAGTATCCCGTATAGCTTTAAGAACAGTTTCTAGCATCTAAATTCGTCATCCCAAGTATCCCGGACCGCTTTAAAAACAGTTTTTAGCATCTAAATTCGTCATCCAAAGTATCCCGGATCGCTTTAAAAACAGTTTCTAGCATCTAAGTTCGTCATCCAAAGTATGCCGGATCGCTTTAAGAACAGTTTCTAGCATCTAAATTCGTCATCCAAAGTATCCCGGATCGCTTTAAAAACAGTTTCTAGCATCTTAATTCGTCATCCCAAGTATCCCGGATCGCTTTAAAAACAGTTTCTAGCATCTAAATTCGTCATCCAAAGTATGCCGGATCGCTTTAAAAACAGTTTGTAGCATCTAAATTCGTCATCCAAAGTATGCCGGATCGCTTTAAGAACAGTTTCTAGCATCTAAGTTCGTCATCCAAAGTATCCCGGTTCGATTTAAAAACAGTTTTTAGCACCTAAATTCGTCATCCAAAGTATCCCGGATCACTTTAAAAACAGTTTCTAGCATCTAAATTCGTCATCCCAAGTATCCCGGATCGTTTTAAAAACAGTTTCTAGCATCTAAATTCGTCATCCAAAGTATGCCGGATCGCTTTAAAAACAGTTTTAAGCACCTAAATTCGTCATCCAAAGTATCCCGGATCGATTTAAAAACAGTTTGTAGCTTCTAAATTCGTCATCCAAAGTATGCCGGATCGCTTCAAGAACAGTTTCTAGCATCTAAGTTCGTCATCCAAAGTATCCCGGTTCGATTTAAAAACAGTTTCTAGCACCTAAATTCGTCATCCAAAGTATCCCGGATCGATTTAAAAACAGTTTCTAGCATCTACATTCGTCATCCAAAGTATCCCGGATCGCTTTAAGAACAGTTTCTAGCATCTAAATTCGTCATCCAAAGTATGCCGGATCGCTTTAAAAACAGTTTGTAGCATCTAAATTGGTCATCCAAAGTATGCCGGATCGCTTTAAGAACAGTTTCTAGCATCTAAGTTCGTCATCCAAAGTATCCCGGTTCGATTTAAAAACAGTTTCTAGCATCTTAATTCGTCATCCCAAGTATCCCGGATCACTTTAAAAACAGTTTCTAGCATCTAAATTCGTCATCCAAAGTATGCCGGATCGCTTTAAAAACAGTTTGTAGCATCTAAATTCGTCATCCAAAGTATGCCGGAACGCTTTAAGAACAGTTTCTAGCATCTAAGTTCGTCATCCTAAGTATCCCGGTTCGATTTTAAAACAGTTTTTAGCACCTAAATTCGTCATCCAAAGTATCCCGGATCACTTTAAAAACAGTTTCTAGCATCTAAATTCGTCATTCCAAGTATCCCGGATCGCTTTAAAAACAGTTTCTAGCATCTAAATTCGTCATCCAAAGTATGCCGGATCGCTTTAAAAACAGTTTTAAGCACCTAAATTCGTCATCCAAAGTATCCCGGATCGATTTAAAAACAGTTTGTAGCTTCTAAATTCGTCATCCAAAGTATGCCGGATCGCTTCAAGAACAGTTTCTAGCATCTAAGTTCGTCATCCAAAGTATCCCGGTTCGATTTAAAAACAGTTTCTAGCACCTAAATTCGTCATCCAAAGTATCCCGGATCGATTTAAAAACAGTTTCTAGCATCTACATTCGTCATCCAAAGTATCCCGGATCGCTTTAAGAACAGTTTCTAGCATCTAAATTCGTCATCCAAAGTATGCCGGATCGCTTTAAAAACAGTTTGTAGCATCTAAATTGGTCATCCAAAGTATGCCGGATCGCTTTAAGAACAGTTTCTAGCATCTAAATTCGTCATCCAAAGTATCCCGGATCGCTTTAAAAACAGTTTCTAGCATCTTAATTCGTCATCCCAAGTATCCCGGATCACTTTAAAAACAGTTTCTAGCATCTAAATTCGTCATCCAAAGTATGCCGGATCGCTTTAAAAACAGTTTGTAGCATCTAAATTCGTCATCCAAAGTATGCCGGAACGCTTTAAGAACAGTTTCTAGCATCTAAGTTCGTCATCCTAAGTATCCCGGTTCGATTTTAAAACAGTTTTTAGCACCTAAATTCGTCATCCAAAGTATCCCGGATCACTTTAAAAACAGTTTCTAGCATCTAAATTCGTCATTCCAAGTATCCCGGATCGCTTTAAAAACAGTTTCTAGCATCTAAATTCGTCATCCAAAGTATGCCGGATCGCTTTAAAAACAGTTTTAAGCACCTAAATTCGTCATCCAAAGTATCCCGGATCGATTTAAAAACAGTTTCTAGCATCTACATTCGTCATCCAAAGTATCCCGGATCGCTTTAAGAACAGTTTCTAGCATCTAAATTCGTCATCCCAAGTATCCCGGACCGCTTTAAAAACAGTTTTTAGCATCTAAATTCGTCATCCAAAGTATCCCGGATCGCTTTAAAAACAGTTTCTAGCATCTAAATTCGTCATCCAAAGTATGCCGGATCGCTTTAAGAACAGTTTCTAGCATCTAAGTTCGTCATCCAAAGTATCCCGGTTCGATTTAAAAACAGTTTTTAGCACCTAAATTCGTCATCCAAAGTATCCCGGATCACTTTAAAAACAGTTTCTAGCATCTAAATTCGTCATCCCAAGTATCCCGGATCGCTTTAAAAACAGTTTCTAGCATCTAAATTCGTCATCCAAAGTATGCCGGATCGCTTTAAAAACAGTTTTAAGCACCTACATTCGTCATCCAAAGTATCCCGGATCGATTTAAAAACAGTTTGTAGCTTCTAAATTCGTCATCCAAAGTATGCCGGATCGCTTTAAGAACAGTTTCTAGCATCTAAGTTCGTCATCCAAAGTATCCCGGTTCGATTTAAAAACAGTTTCTAGCACCTAAATTCGTCATCCAAAGTATCCCGGATCGATTTAAAAACAGTTTCTAGCATCTACATTCGTCATCCAAAGTATCCCGGATCGCTTTACAAACAGTTTCTAGCATCTAAATTCGTCATCCAAAGTATGCCGGATCGCTTTAAGAACAGTTTCTAGCATCTAAATTCGTCATCCAAAGTATCCCGGATCGCTTTAAAAACAGTTTCTAGCATCTTAATTCGTCATCCCAAGTATCCCGGATCGCTTTAAAAACAGTTTCTAGCATCTAAATTCGTCATCCAAAGTATGCCGGATCGCTTTAAAAACAGTTTGTAGCATCTAAATTCGTCATCCAAAGTATGCCGGATCGCTTTAAGAACAGTTTCTAGCATCTAAATTCGTCATCCAAAGTATGCCGGATCGCTTTAAAAACAGTTTTAAGCACCTAAATTCGTCATCCAAAGTATGCCGGATCGCTTTAAAAACAGTTTGTAGCATCTAAATTCGTCATCCAAAGTATGCCGGAACGCTTTAAGAACAGTTTCTAGCATCTAAGTTCGTCATCCTAAGTATCCCGGTTCGATTTTAAAACAGTTTTTAGCACCTAAATTCGTCATCCAAAGTATCCCGGATCACTTTAAAAACAGTTTCTAGCATCTAAATTCGTCATTCCAAGTATCCCGGATCGCTTTAAAAACAGTTTCTAGCATCTAAATTCGTCATCCAAAGTATGCCGGATCGCTTTAAAAACAGTTTTAAGCACCTAAATTCGTCATCCAAAGTATCCCGGATCGATTTAAAAACAGTTTCTAGCATCTACATTCGTCATCCAAAGTATCCCGGATCGCTTTAAGAACAGTTTCTAGCATCTAAATTCGTCATCCCAAGTATCCCGGACCGCTTTAAAAACAGTTTTTAGCACCTAAATTCGTCATCCAAAGTATCCCGGATCACTTTAAAAACAGTTTCTAGCATCTAAATTCGTCATCCAAAGTATGCCGGATCGCTTTAAGAACAGTTTCTAGCATCTAAGTTCGTCATCCAAAGTATCCCGGTTCGATTTAAAAACAGTTTTTAGCACCTAAATTCGTCATCCAAAGTATCCCGGATCACTTTAAAAACAGTTTCTAGCATCTAAATTCGTCATCCCAAGTATCCCGGATCGTTTTAAAAACAGTTTCTAGCATCTAAATTCGTCATCCAAAGTATGCCGGATCGCTTTAAAAACAGTTTTAAGCACCTAAATTCGTCATCCAAAGTATGCCGGATCGATTTAAAAACAGTTTGTAGCTTCTAAATTCGTCATCCAAAGTATGCCGGATCGCTTTAAGAACAGTTTCTAGCATCTAAGTTCGTCATCCAAAGTATCCCGGTTCGATTTAAAAACAGTTTCTAGCATCTAAATTCGTCATCCAAAGTATCCCGGATCGATTTAAAAACAGTTTCTAGCATCTACATTCGTCATCCAAAGTATCCCGGATCGCTTTAAGAACAGTTTCTAGCATCTAAATTCGTCATCCAAAGTATGCCGGATCGCTTTAAAAACAGTTTGTAGCATCTAAATTCGTCATCCAAAGTATGCCGGATCGCTTTAAGAACAGTTTCTAGCATCTAAGTTCGTCATCCAAAGTATCCCGGTTCGATTTAAAAACAGTTTTTAGCACCTAAATTCGTCATCCAAAGTATCCCGGATCACTTTAAAAACAGTTTCTAGCATCTAAATTCGTCATCCCAAGTATCCCGGATCGCTTTAAAAACAGTTTCTAGCATCTAAATTCGTCATCCAAAGTATGCCGGATCGCTTTAAAAACAGTTTTAAGCACCTAAATTCGTCATCCAAAGTATCCCGGATCGATTTAAAAACAGTTTGTAGCTTCTAAATTCGTCATCCAAAGTATGCCGGATCGCTTTAAGAACAGTTTCTAGCATCTAAGTTCGTCATCCAAAGTATCCCGGTTCGATTTAAAAACAGTTTCTAGCATCTAAATTCGTCATCCAAAGTATGCCGGATCGCTTTAAAAACAGTTTCTAGCATCTAAATTCGTCATCCAAAGTATCCCGGATCGATTTAAAAACAGTTTCTAGCTTCTAAATTCGTCATCCAAAGTATGCCGGATCGCTTTAAAAACAGTTTCTAGCATCTAAATTTGTCATCCCTAGTATCACGGATCTCTTTAAAAACAGTTTCTAGCATCTAAATTCGTCATCCAAAGTATCCCGGATCGATTTAAAAACAGTTTCTAGCATCTAAATTCGTCATCCCAAGCATCCCGGATCGCTTTAAAAACAGTTTCTAGCATCTAAATTCGTCATCCCAAGTATCCCGGATCGCTTTAAGAACAGTTTCTAGCATCTAAATTCGTCATCCCAAGTATCCCGGACCGCTTTAAAAACAGTTTCCAGCATCTAAATTCGTCATCCAAAGTATCCCGGATCACTTTAAAAACAGTTTCTAGCATCTAAATTCGTCATCCCAAGTATCCCGGATCGTTTTAAAAACAGTTTCTAGCATCTAAATTCGTCATCCAAAGTATGCCGGATCGCTTTAAAAACAGTTTTAAGCACCTAAATTCGTCATCCAAAGTATGCCGGATCGATTTAAAAACAGTTTGTAGCTTCTAAATTCGTCATCCAAAGTATGCCGGATCGCTTTAAGAACAGTTTCTAGCATCTAAGTTCGTCATCCAAAGTATCCCGGTTCGATTTAAAAACAGTTTCTAGCACCTAAATTCGTCATCCAAAGTATCCCGGATCGATTTAAAAACAGTTTCTAGCATCTACATTCGTCATCCAAAGTATCCCGGATCGCTTTAAGAACAGTTTCTAGCATCTAAATTCGTCATCCAAAGTATGCCGGATCGCTTTAAAAACAGTTTGTAGCATCTAAATTCGTCATCCAAAGTATGCCGGATCGCTTTAAGAACAGTTTCTAGCATCTAAGTTCGTCATCCAAAGTATCCCGGTTCGATTTAAAAACAGTTTTTAGCACCTAAATTCGTCATCCAAAGTATCCCGGATCACTTTAAAAACAGTTTCTAGCATCTAAATTCGTCATCCCAAGTATCCCGGATCGCTTTAAAAACAGTTTCTAGCATCTAAATTCGTCATCCAAAGTATGCCGGATCGCTTTAAAAACAGTTTTAAGCACCTAAATTCGTCATCCAAAGTATCCCGGATCGATTTAAAAACAGTTTGTAGCTTCTAAATTCGTCATCCAAAGTATGCCGGATCGCTTTAAGAACAGTTTCTAGCATCTAAGTTCGTCATCCAAAGTATCCCGGTTCGATTTAAAAACAGTTTCTAGCATCTAAATTCGTCATCCAAAGTATGCCGGATCGCTTTAAAAACAGTTTCTAGCATCTAAATTCGTCATCCAAAGTATCCCGGATCGATTTAAAAACAGTTTCTAGCTTCTAAATTCGTCATCCAAAGTATGCCGGATCGCTTTAAAAACAGTTTCTAGCATCTAAATTTGTCATCCCTAGTATCACGGATCTCTTTAAAAACAGTTTCTAGCATCTAAATTCGTCATCCAAAGTATCCCGGATCGCTTTAAGAACAGTTTCTAGCATCTAAATTCGTCATCCCAAGTATCCCGGATCGCTTTAAAAACAGTTCCTAGCATCTAAATTCGTCATCCCAAGTATCCCGGATCACTTTAAAAACAGTTCCTAGCATCTAAATTCGTCATCCAAAGTATCCCGGATCGATTTAAAAACAGTTTCTAGCATCTAAATTCGTCATCCCAAGTATCCCGGATCGCTTTAAAAACAGTTTCTAGCATCTAAATTCGTCATCCAAAGTATCCCGGTTCGATTTAAAAACAGTTTTTAACACCTAAATTCGTCATCATAAGTATGCCGGATCGCTTTAAGAACAGTTTCTAGCATCTAAGTTCGTCATCCAAAGTATCCCGGTTCGATTTAAAAACAGTTTCTAGCATCTAAATTCGTCATCCAAAGTATCCCGGATCGATTTAAAAACAGTTTTTAGCACCTAAATTCGTCATCCAAAGTATCCCGGATCGCTTTAGGAACAGTTCCTAGCATCTAAATTCGTCATCCCAAGTATCCCGGACCGCTTTAAAAACAGTTTCTAGCATCTTAATTCGTCATCCCAAGTATCCCGGATCGCTTTAAGAACAGTTTCTAGCATCTAAATTCGTCATCCCAAGTATCCCGGATCTCTTTAAAAACAGTTTCTAGCATCTAAATTCGTCATCCAAAGTATCCCGGATCGATTTAAAAACAGTTTCTAGCATCTAAATTCGTCATCCCAAGTATCCCGGATCGCTTTAAAAACAGTTTCTAGCATCTAAATTCGTCATCCCAAGTATCCCGGATCACTTTAAAAACAGTTCCTAGCATCTAAATTCGTCATCCCAAGTATCCCGGATCGCTTTAAAAACAGTTTCTAGCATCTAAATTCGTCATCCAAAGTATCCCGGTTCGATTTAAAAACAGTTTTTAACACCTAAATTCGTCATCATAAGTATGCCGGATCGCTTTAAGAACAGTTTCTAGCATCTAAGTTCGTCATCCAAAGTATCCCGGTTCGATTTAAAAACAGTTTTTAACACCTAAATTCGTCATCATAAGTATGCCGGATCGCTTTAAGAACAGTTTCTAGCATCTAAATTCGTCAACCCAAGTATCCCGGACCGCTTTAAAAACAGTTTCTAGCATCTAAATTGGTCAACCCAAGTATCCCGGACCGCTTTAAAAACAGTTTTAAGCACCTAAATTCGTCATCCAAAGTATCCCGGATCGATTTAAAAACAGTTTGTAGCTTCTAAATTCGTCATCCCAAGTATCCCGGATCACTTTAAAAACAGTTCCTAGCATCTAAATTCGTCATCCCATGTATCCCGGACCGCTTTAAAAACAGTTTCTAGCATCTAAATTCGTCATCCAAAGTATGCCGGACCGCTTTAAAAACAGTTTCTAGCATCTAAATTCGTCATCCCAAGTATCCGGGATCGCTTTAAAAGCAGTTTCTAGCATCTAAATTCGTCATCCAAAGTATCCCGGACCGCTTTAAAAACAGTTTCTAGCATCTTAATTCGTCATCCCAAGTATCCCGGATCGCTTTACAAACAGTTTCCAGCATCTAAATTCGTTATCCCAAGTATCCCGGACCGCTTTAAAAACAGTTTCTAGCATCTTAATTCGTCATCCCAAGTATCCCGGACCGCTTTAAAAACAGTTTCCAGCATCTAAATTCGTCATCCCAAGTATCCCGGACCGCTTTAAAAACAGTTTCAAGCATCTAAATTCGTCATCCCAAGTATCCCGGACCGCTTTAAAAACAGTTTCTAGCATCTAAATTCGTCATCCCAAGTTTCCCGGATCGCTTTACAAACAGTTTCCAGCATCTAAATTCGTCATCCCAAGTATCCCGGACCGCTTTAAAAACAAATTCAAGCATCTAAAATCGTCATCCCAAGTATCCCGGATCGCTTTAAAAACAGTTTCTAGCATCCTAATTCGTCATCCCAAGTATCCCGGACCGCTTTAAAAACAGTTTCTAGCATCTAAATTCGTCATCCCAAGTATCCCGGACCGCTTTACAAACAGTTTCCAGCATCTTAATTCGTCATCCCAAGTATCGCGGATCGCTTTACAAACAGTTTCAAGCATCTAAATTCGTCATCCCAAGTATCCCGGATCGCTTTAAAAACAGTTTCTAGCATCTAAACTCGTCATCCCAAGTATCCCGGACCGCTTTAAAAACAGTTTCTAGCATCTAAATTCGTCATCCCAAGTATCCCGGATCGCTTTACAAACAGTTTCTAGCATCTAAATTCGTCATCCCAAGTATCCCGGATCGCTTTAAAAACAGTTTCTAGCATCCTAATTCGTCATCCCAAGTATCCCGGATCGCTTTAAAAACAGTTTCTAGCATCTAAACTCGTCATCCCAAGTATCCCGGACCGCTTTAAAAACAGTTTCTAGCATCTAAATTCGTCATCCCAAGTATCCCGGACCGCTTTACAAACAGTTTCCAGCATCTTAATTCGTCATCCCAAGTATCGCGGATCGCTTTACAAACAGTTTCAAGCATCTAAATTCGTCATCCCAAGTATCCCGGACCGCTTTAAAAACAGTTTCTAGCATCTTAATTCGTCATCCCAAGTATCCCGGACCGCTTTAAAAACAGTTTCCAGCATCTTAATTCGTCATCCCAAGTATCCCGGACCGCTTTAAAAACAAATTCAAGCATCTAAAATCGTCATCCCAAGTATCCCGGATCGCTTTAAAAACAGTTTCTAGCATCTAAATTCGTCATCCCAAGTATCCCGGACCGCTTTACAAACAGTTTCCAGCATCTTAATTCGTCATCCCAAGTATCGCGGATCGCTTTACAAACAGTTTCAAGCATCTAAATTCGTCATCCCAAGTATCCCGGATCGCTTTAAAAACAGTTTCTAGCATCTAAACTCGTCATCCCAAGTATCCCGGACCGCTTTAAAAACAGTTTCTAGCATCTAAATTCGTCATCCCAAGTATCCCGGATCGCTTTACAAACAGTTTCCAGCATCTAAATTCGTCATCCCAAGTATCCCGGATCGCTTTAAAAACAGTTTCAAGCATCTAAATTCGTCATCCCAAGTATCCCGGACCGCTTTAAAAACAGTTTCTAGCATCCTAATTCGTCATCCCAAGTATCCCGGATCGCTTTACAAACAGTTTCCAGCATCTAAATTCGTCATCCCAAGTATCCCGGACCGCTTTAAAAACAGTTTCTAGCATCCTAATTCGTCATCCCAAGTATCCCGGATCGCTTTACAAACAGTTTCCAGCATCTAAATTCGTCATCCCAAGTATCCCGGACCGCTTAAAAAACAGTTTCTAGCATCTAAATTCGTCATCCCAAGTATCCCGGATCGCTTTACAAACAGTTTCCAGCATCTAAATTCGTCATCCCAAGTATCCCGGATCGCTTTAAAATCAGTTTCTAGCATGTTAATTCGTCATCCCAAGTATCCCGGATCGCTTTAAAAACAGTTTCCAGCATCTAAATTCGTCATCCCAAGTATCCCGGACCGCTTTACAAACAGTTTCCAGCATCTAAATTCGTCATCCCAAGTATCCCGGACCGCTTTAAGAACAGTTTCCAGCATCTAAATTCGTCATCCCAAGTATCCCGGACCGCTTTAAAAACAGTTTCAAGCATCTAAATTCGTCATCCCAAGTATCCCGGACCGCTTTAAAAACAGTTTCTAGCATCTAAATTCGTCATCCCAAGTATCCCGGATCGCTTTACAAACAGTTTCCAGTATCTAAATTCGTCATCCCAAGTATCCCGGATCGCTTTAAAATCAGTTTCTAGCATGTTAATTCGTCATCCCAAGTATCCCGGATCGCTTTAAAAACAGTTTCTAGCATCTAAATTCGTCATCCCAAGTATCCCGGACCGCTTTACAAACAGTTTCCAGCATCTAAATTCGTCATCCCAAGTATCCCGGACCGCTTTAAAAACAGTTTCTAGCATCTTAATTCGTCATCCCAAGTATCCCGGATCGCTTTACAAACAGTTTCCAGCATCTAAATTCGTCATCCCAAGTATCCCGGATCGCTTTAAAAACAGTTTCAAGCATCTAAATTCGTCATCCCAAGTATCCCGGACCGCTTTAAAAACAGTTTCTAGCATCCTAATTCGTCATCCCAAGTATCCCGGATCGCTTTAAAAACAGTTTCTAGCATCTAAACTCGTCATCCCAAGTATCCCGGATCGCTTTAAAAACAGTTTCTAGCATCTAAATTCGTCATCCCAAGTATCCCGGACCGCTTTAAAAACAGTTTCTAGCATCCTAATTCGTCATCCCAAGTATCCCGGATCGCTTTACAAACAGTTTCCAGCATCTAAATTCGTCATCCCAAGTATCCCGGATCGCTTTAAAAACAGTTTCAAGCATCTAAATTCGTCATCCCAAGTATCCCGGACCGCTTTAAAAACAGTTTCTAGCATCCTAATTCGTCATCCCAAGTATCCCGGATCGCTTTACAAACAGTTTCCAGCATCTAAATTCGTCATCCCAAGTATCCCGGACCGCTTTAAAAACAGTTTCTAGCATCTAAATTCGTCGTCCAAAGTATCCCGGATCGCTTTAAAAACAGTTTCTAGCATCTAAACTCGTCATCCCAAGTATCCCGGACCGCTTTAAAAACAGTTTCTAGCATCTTAATTCGTCATCCCAAGTATCCCGGATCGCTTTACAAACAGTTTCCAGCATCTAAATTCGTCATCCCAAGTATCCCGGATCGCTTTAAAAACAGTTTCAAGCATCTAAATTCGTCATCCCAAGTATCCCGGATCGCTTTAAAAACAGTTTCTAGCATCTAAATTCGTCATCCCAAGTATCCCGGACCGCTTTAAAAACAGTTTCTAGCATCTAAATTCGTCATCCCAAGTATCCCGGACCGCTTTACAAACAGTTTCCAGCATCTTAATTCGTCATCCCAAGTATTCCGGATCTCTTTAAAAACAGTTTCTAGCATCTAAATTCGTCATCCCAAGTATCCCGGACCGCTTTAAAAACAGTTTCTAGCATCTAAATTCGTCATCCCAAGTATCCCGGATCGCTTTAAAAACAGTTTCAAGCATCTAAATTCGTCATCCCAAGTATCCCGGACCGCTTTAAAAACAGTTTCTAGCATCCTAATTCGTCATCCCAAGTATCCCGGATCGCTTTACAAACAGTTTCCAGCATCTAAATTCGTCATCCCAAGTATCCCGGATCGCTTTAAAAACAATTTCAAGCATCTAAATTCGTCATCCCAAGTATCCCGGATCGCTTTAAAAACAGTTTCTAGCATCTAAATTAGTCATCCCAAGTCTCCCGGACCGCTTTACAAACAGTTTCCAGCATCTTAATTCGTCATCCCAAGTATTCCGGATCTTTTTAAAAACAGTTTCTAGCATCTAAATTCGTCATCCCAAGTATCACGGATCTCTTTAAAAACAGTTTCTAGCATCTAAATTCGTCATCCCAAGTATCCCGGATCGCTTTACAAACAGTTTCCAGCATCTTAATTCGTCATCCCAAGTATCGCGGATCGCTTTACAAACAGTTTCCAGCATCTAAATTCGTCATCCCAAGTATCCCGGACCGCTTTAAAAACAGTTTCTAGCATCCTAATTCGTCATCCCAAGTATCCCGAATCGCTTTACAAACAGTTTCCAGCATCTTAATTCGTCATCCCAAGTATTCCGGATCTCTTTAAAAACAGTTTCTAGCATCTAAATTCGTCATCCCAAGTATCCCGGATCTCTTTAAAAACAGTTTCTAGCATCTAAATTCGTCATCCCAAGTATCCCGGACCGCTTTAAAAACAGTTTCTAGCATCTTAATTTGTCATCCCAAGTATCCCGGATCGCTTTGCAAACAGTTTCCAGCATCTAAATTCGTCATCCCAAGTATCCCGGATCGCTTTAAAAACAGTTTAAAGCATCTAAATTCGTCATCCCAAGTATCCCGGATCGCTTTAAAAACAGTTTCTAGCATCTAAATTAGTCATCCCAAGTATCCCGGACCGCTTTACAAACAGTTTCCAGCATCTTAATTCGTCATCCCAAGTATTCCGGATCTCTTTAAAAACAGTTTCTAGCATCTAAATTCGTCATCCCAAGTATCCCGGATCTCTTTAAAAACAGTTTCTAGCATCTAAATTCGTCATCCCAAGTATCCCGGACCGCTTTAAAATCAGTTTCTAGCATCTAAATTCGTCATCCCAAGTATCCCGGATCGCTTTAAAAACAGTTTCAAGCATCTAAACTCGTCATCCCAAGTATCCCGGACCGCTTTAAAAACAGTTTCTAGCATCCTAATTCGTCATCCCAAGTATCCCGGATCGCTTTACAAACAGTTTCCAGCATCTAAATTCGTCATCCCAAGTATCCCGGACCGCTTTAAAAACAGTTTCTAGCATCTAAATTCGTCGTCCAAAGTATCCCGGATCGCTTTAAAAACAGTTTCTAGCATCTAAATTCGTCATCCCAAGTATCCCGGACCGCTTTAAAAACAGTTTCTAGCATCTAAATTCGTCATCCCAAGTATCCCGGACCGCTTTACAAACAGTTTCCAGCATCTTAATTCGTCATCCCAAGTATTCCGGATCTCTTTAAAAACAGTTTCTAGCATCTAAATTCGTCATCCCAAGTATCCCGGATCTCTTTAAAAACAGTTTCTAGCATCTAAATTCGTCATCCCAAGTATCCCGGACCGCTTAAAAAACCGTTTCTAGCATCTTAATTCGTCATCCCAAGTATCCCGGATCGCTTTACAAACAGTTTCCAGCATCTAAATTCGTCATCCCAAGTATCCCGGATCGCTTTAAAAACAGTTTCAAGCATCTAAATTCGTCATCCCAAGTATCCCGGACCGCTTTAAAAACAGTTTCTAGCATCTAAATTCGTCATCCCAAGTATCCCAGATCTCTTTAAAAACAGTTTCTAGCATCTAAATTCGTCATCCCAAGTATCCCGGATCGCTTTACAAACAGTTTCCAGCATCTTAATTCGTCATCCCAAGTATCCCGGATCTCTTTAAAAACAGTTTCTAGCATCTAAATTCGTCATCCCAAGTATCCCGGACCGCTTTAAAAACAGTTTCTAGCATCTTAATTCGTCATCCCAAGTATCCCGGATCGCTTTACAAACAGTTTCCAGCATCTAAATTCGTCATCCCAAGTATCACGGATCGCTTTAAAAACAGTTTCAAGCATCTAAATTCGTCATCCCAAGTATCCCGGACCGCTTTAAAAACAGTTTCTAGCATCTAAATTCGTCATCCCAAGTATCCCGGATCTCTTTAAAAACAGTTTCTAGCATCTAAATTCGTCATCCCAAGTATCCCGGATCGCTTTACAAACAGTTTCCAGCATCTTAATTCGTCATCCCAAGTATCGCGGATCGCTTTACAAACAGTTTCCAGCATCTTAATTCGTCATCCCAAGTATTCCGGATCTCTTTAAAAACAGTTTCTAGCATCTAAATTCGTCATCCCAAGTATCCCGGATCTCTTTAAAAACAGTTTCTAGCATCTAAATTCGTCATCCCAAGTATCCCGGATCGCTTTAAAAACAGTTTCCAGCATCTTAATTCGTCATCCCAAGTATCGCGGATCGCTTTACAAACAGTTTCCAGCATCTTAATTCGTCATCCCAAGTATCCCGGATCGCTTTACAAACAGTTTCCAGCATCTAAATTCGTCATCCCAAGTATCCCGGATCGCTTTAAAAACAGTTTCAAGCATCTAAATTCGTCATCCCAAGTATCCCGGACCGCTTTAAAAACAGTTTCTAGCATCTAAATTCGTCATCCCAAGTATCCCGGATCTCTTTAAAAACAGTTTCTAGCATCTAAATTCGTCATCCCAAGTATCCCGGATCGCTTTACAAACAGTTTCCAGCATCTTAATTCGTCATCCCAAGTATCGCGGATCGCTTTACAAACAGTTTCCAGCATCTTAATTCGTCATCCCAAGTATTCCGGATCTCTTTAAAAACAGTTTCTAGCATCTAAATTCGTCATCCCAAGTATCCCGGATCTCTTTAAAAACAGTTTCTAGCATCTAAATTCGTCATCCCAAGTATCCCGGATCGCTTTACAAACAGTTTCCAGCATCTTAATTCGTCATCCCAAGTATCCCGGATCGCTTTACAAACAGTTTCCAGCATCTAAATTCGTCATCCCAAGTATCCCGGATCGCTTTGAAAACAGTTTCAAGCATCTAAATTCGTCATCCCAAGTATCCCGGACCGCTTTAAAAACAGTTTCTAGCATCTAAATTCGTCATCCCAAGTATCCCGGATCGCTTTAAAAACAGTTTCTAGCATCTAAACTCGTCATCCCAAGTATCCCGGACCGCTTTAAAAACAGTTTCTAGCATCTTAATTCGTCATCCCAAGTATCCCGGATCGCTTTAAAAACAGTTTCTAGCATCTTAATTCGTCATCCCAAGTATCCCGGATCGCTTTACAAACAGTTTCCAGCATCTAAATTCGTCATCCCAAGTATCCCGGATCGCTTTAAAAACAGTTTCAAGCATCTAAATTCGTCATCCCAAGTATCCCGGACCGCTTTAAAAACAGTTTCTAGCATCTAAATTCGTCATCCCAAGTATCCCGGATCTCTTTAAAAACAGTTTCTAGCATCTAAACTCGTCATCCCAAGTATCCCGGACCGCTTTAAAAACAGTTTCTAGCATCTTAATTCGTCATCCCAAGTATCCCGGATCGCTTTACAAACAGTTTCCAGCATCTAAATTCGTCATCCCAAGTATCCCGGATCGCTTTAAAAACAGTTTCAAGCATCTAAATTCGTCATCCCAAGTATCCCGGACCGCTTTAAAAACAGTTTCTAGCATCTAAATTCGTCATCCCAAGTATCCCGGATCTCTTTAAAAACAGTTTCTAGCATCTAAATTCGTCATCCCAAGTATCCCGGATCGCTTTACAAACAGTTTCCAGCATCTTAATTCGTTATCCCAAGTATCGCGGATCGCTTTACAAACAGTTTCCAGCATCTTAATTCGTCATCCCAAGTATCCCGGATTGCTTTACAAACAGTTTCCAGCATCTAAATTCGTCATCCCAAGTATCCCGGATCGCTTTAAAAACAGTTTCAAGCATCTAAATTCGTCATCCCAAGTATCCCGGACCGCTTTAAAAACAGTTTCTAGCATCTAAATTCGTCATCCCAAGTATCCCGGATCGCTTTAAAAACAGTTTCTAGCATCTAAACTCGTCATCCCAAGTATCCCGGACCGCTTTAAAAACAGTTTCTAGCATCTTAATTCGTCATCCCAAGTATCCCGGATCGCTTTACAAACAGTTTCCAGCATCTAAATTCGTCATCCCAAGTATCCCGGATCGCTTTAAAAACAGTTTCAAGCATCTAAATTCGTCATCCCAAGTATCCCGGACCGCTTTAAAAACAGTTTCTAGCATCTAAATTCGTCATCCCAAGTATCCCGGATCTCTTTAAAAACAGTTTCTAGCATCTAAATTCGTCATCCCAAGTATCCCGGATCGCTTTACAAACAGTTTCCAGCATCTTAATTCGTTATCCCAAGTATCGCGGATCGCTTTACAAACAGTTTCCAGCATCTTAATTCGTCATCCCAAGTATCCCGGATCGCTTTACAAACAGTTTCCAGCATCTTAATTCGTCATCCCAAGTATCGCGGATCGCTTTACAAACAGTTTCCAGCATCTAAATTCGTCATCCCAAGTATCCCGGATCGCTTTAAAATCAGTTTCTAGCATGTTAATTCGTCATCCCAAGTATCCCGGATCGCTTTAAAAACAGTTTCCAGCATCTAAATTCATCATCCCAAGTATCCCGGACCGCTTTAAAAACAGTTTCTAGCATCTAAATTCGTCGTCCAAAGTATCCCGGATCGCATTAAAAACAGTTTCTAGCATCTAAACTCGTCATCCCAAGTATCCCGGACCGCTTTAAAAACAGTTTCTAGCATATTAATTCGTCATCCCAAGTATCCCGGACCGCTTTAAAAACAGTTTCCAGCATCTAAATTCGTCATCCCAAGTATCCCGGACCGCTTTAAAAACAGTTTCCAGCATCTAAATTCGTCATCCCAAGTATCCCGGACCGCTTTAAAAACAGTTTCTAGCATCTTAATTCGTCATCCCAAGTATCCCGGATCGCTTTACAAACAGTTTCCAGCATCTAAATTCGTCATCCCAAGTATCCCGGATCGCTTTAAAAACAGTTTCAAGCATCTAAATTCGTCATCCCAAGTATCCCGGACCGCTTTAAAAACAGTTTCTAGCATCCTAATTCGTCATCCCAAGTATCCCGGATCGCTTTACAAACAGTTTCCAGCATTTAAATTCGTCATCCCAAGTATCCCGGACCGCTTTAAAAACAGTTTCTAGCATCCTAATTCGTCATCCCAAGTATCCCGGATCGCTTTACAAACAGTTTCCAGCATCTAAATTCGTCATCCCAAGTATCCCGGACCGCTTTAAAAACAGTTTCTAGCATCTAAATTCGTCATCCCAAGTATCCCGGATCGCTTTAAAATCAGTTTCTAGCATGTTAATTCGTCATCCCAAGTATCCCGGATCGTTTAACAAACAGTTTCCAGCATCTAAATTCGTCATCCCAAGTATCCCGGACCGCTTTAAAAACAGTTTCTAGCATCTAAATTCGTCATCCCAAGTATCCCGGACCGCTTTACAAACAGTTTCCAGCATCTAAATTCGTCATCCCAAGTATCCCGGACCGCTTTAAAAACAGTTTCTAGCATCTAAATTCGTCATCCCAAGTATCCCGGATCGCTTTAAAAACAGTTTCCAGCATCTAAATTCGTCATCCCAAGTATCCCGGACCGCTTTAAAAACAGTTTCTAGCATCTAAATTCGTCATCCCAAGTATCCCGGATCGCTTTACAAACAGTTTCCAGCATTTAAATTCGTCATCCCAAGTATCCCGGACCGCTTTAAAAACAGTTTCTAGCATCCTAATTCGTCATCCCAAGTATCCCGGATCGCTTTACAAACAGTTTCCAGCATCTAAATTCGTCATCCCAAGTATCCCGGACCGCTTTAAAAACAGTTTCTAGCATCTAAATTCGTCATCCCAAGTATCCCGGATCGCTTTAAAATCAGTTTCTAGCATGTTAATTCGTCATCCCAAGTATCCCGGATCGTTTAACAAACAGTTTCCAGCATCTAAATTCGTCATCCCAAGTATCCCGGACCGCTTTAAAAACAGTTTCTAGCATCTAAATTCGTCATCCCAAGTATCCCGGATCGCTTTAAAATCAGTTTCTAGCATGTTAATTCGTCATCCCAAGTATCCCGGACCGCTTTAAAAACAGTTTCTAGCATCTAAATTCGTCATCCCAAGTATCCCGGATCGCTTTAAAAACAGTTTCCAGCATCTAAATTCGTCATCCCAAGTATCCCGGACCGCTTTAAAAACAGTTTCTAGCATCTAAATTCGTCATCCCAAGTATCCCGGACCGCTTTAAAAACAGTTTCCAGCATCTAAATTCGTCATCCCAAGTATCCCGGACCGCTTTAAAAACAGTTTCTAGCATCTAAATTCGTCATCCCAAGTATCCCGGATCGCTTTACAAACAGTTTCCAGCATCTTAATTCGTCATCCCAAGTATCCCGGATCGCTTTAAAAACAGTTTCCAGCATCTAAATTCGTCATCCCAAGTATCCCGGACCGCTTTAAAAACAGTTTCTAGCATCTTAATTCGTCATCCCAAGTATCCCGGATTGCTTTTAAAACAGTTTCCAGCATCTAAATTCGTCATCCCAAGTATCCCGGACCGCTTTACAAACAGTTTCCAGCATCTAAATTCGTCATCCCAAGTATCCCGGACCGCTTTAAAAACAGTTTCTAGCATCTTAATTCGTCATCCCAAGTATCCCGGATCGCTTTACAAACAGTTTCTAGCATCTAAATTCGTCATCCCAAGTATCCCGGACCGCTTTAAAAACAGTTTCTAGCATCCTAATTCGTCATCCCAAGTATCCCGGATCGCTTTACAAACAGTTTCCAGCATCTAAATTCGTCATCCCAAGTATCCCGGATCGCTTTAAAAACAGTTTCAAGCATCTAAATTCGTCATCCCAAGTATCCCGGACCGCTTTAAAAACAGTTTCTAGCATCCTAATTCGTCATCCCAAGTATCCCGGATCGCTTTACAAACAGTTTCTAGCATCTAAATTCGTCATCCCAAGTATCCCGGACCGCTTTAAAAACAGTTTCTAGCATCTTAATTCGTCATCCCAAGTATCCCGGATCGTTTAACAAACAGTTTCCAGCATCTAAATTCGTCATCCCAAGTATCCCGGACCGCTTTAAAAACAGTTTCTAGCATCTTAATTCGTCATCCCAAGTATCCCGGATTGCTTTTAAAACAGTTTCCAGCATCTAAAATCGTCATCCCAAGTATCCCGGACCGCTTTAAAAACAGTTTCTAGCATCCTAATTCGTCATCCCAAGTATCCCGGATCGCTTTAAAAACAGTTTCCAGCATCTAAATTCGTCATCCCAAGTATCCCGGATCGCTTTACAAACAGTTTCCAGCATCTAAATTCGTCATCCCAAGTATCCCGGATCGCTTTAAAAACAGTTTCAAGCATCTAAATTCGTCATCCCAAGTATTTCGGATCGCTTTAAAAACAGTTTCTAGCATCTAAATTCGTCATCCCAAGTATCCCGGACCGCTTTAAAAACAGTTTCTAGCATCTAATTTCGTCATCCCAAGTATCCCGGACCGCTTTACAAACAGTTTCCAGCATCTAAATTCGTCATCCCAAGTATCCCGGACCGCTTTAAAAACAGTTTCTAGCATCTAAACTCGTCATCCCAAGTATCCCGGATCGCTTTACAAACAGTTTCCAGCATCTAAATTCGTCATCCCAAGTATCCCGGATCGCTTTAAAAACAGTTTCAAGCATCTAAATTCGTCATCCCAAGTATCCCGGACCGCTTTAAAAACAGTTTCTAGCATCTAAATTCGTCATCCCAAGTATCCCGGACCGCTTTACAAACAGTTTCCAGCATCTAAATTCGTCATCCCAAGTATCCCGGACCGCTTTAAAAACAGTTTCTAGCATCCTAATTCGTCATCCCAAGTATCCCGGACCGCTTTAAAAACAGTTTCTAGCATCTAAATTCGTCATCCCAAGTATTTCGGATCGCTTTACAAACAGTTTCTAGCATCTAAATTCGTCATCCCAAGTATCCCGGACCGCTTTAAAAACAGTTTCTAGCATCTAAATTCGTCATCCCAAGTATCCCGGACCGCTTTACAAACAGTTTCCAGCATCTAAATTCGTCATCCCAAGTATCCCGGACCGCTTTAAAAACAGTTTCTAGCATCCTTATTCGTCATCCCAAGTATCCCGGATCGCTTTACAAACAGTTTCCAGCATCTAAATTCGTCATCCCAAGTATCCCGGATCGCTTTACAAACAGTTTCCAGCATCTAAATTCGTCATCCCAAGTATCCCGGACCGCTTTAAAAACAGTTTCTAGCATCCTAATTCGTCATCCCAAGTATCCCGGATCGCTTTAAAAACAGTTTCCAGCATCTAAATTCGTCATCCCAAGTATCCCGGATCGCTTTAAAATCAGTTTCTAGCATCTAAATTCGTCATCCCAAGTATCCCGGACCGCTTTAAAAACAGTTTCTAGCATCCTAATTCGTCATCCCAAGTATTTCGGATCGCTTTAAAAACAGTTTCTAGCATCTAAATTCGTCATCCCAAGTATCCCGGACCGCTTTAAAAACAGTTTCTAGCATCTAATTTCGTCATCCCAAGTATCCCGGACCGCTTTACAAACAGTTTCCAGCATCTAAATTCGTCATCCCAAGTATCCCGGACCGCTTTAAAAACAGTTTCTAGCATCTAAACTCGTCATCCCAAGTATCCCGGATCGCTTTACAAACAGTTTCCAGCATCTAAATTCGTCATCCCAAGTATCCCGGATCGCTTTAAAAACAGTTTCAAGCATCTAAATTCGTCATCCCAAGTATCCCGGACCGCTTTAAAAACAGTTTCTAGCATCTAAATTCGTCATCCCAAGTATCCCGGACCGCTTTACAAACAGTTTCCAGCATCTAAATTCGTCATCCCAAGTATTTCGGATCGCTTTAAAAACAGTTTCTAGCATCTAAATTCGTCATCCCAAGTATCCCGGACCGCTTTAAAAACAGTTTCTAGCATCCTTATTCGTCATCCCAAGTATCCCGGACCGCTTTACAAACAGTTTCCAGCATCTAAATTCGTCATCCCAAGTATTTCGGATCGCTTTAAAAACAGTTTCTAGCATCTAAATTCGTCATCCCAAGTATCCCGGATCGCTTTACAAACAGTTTCCAGCATCTAAATTCGTCATCCCAAGTATCCCGGATCGCTTTAAAAACAGTTTCAAGCATCTAAATTCGTCATCCCAAGTATCCCGGACCGCTTTAAAAACAGTTTCTAGCATCCTTATTCGTCATCCCAAGTATCCCGGATCGCTTTACAAACAGTTTCCAGCATCTAAATTCGTCATCCCAAGTATCCCGGATCGCTTTACAAACAGTTTCCAGCATCTAAATTCGTCATCCCAAGTATCCCGGACCGCTTTAAAAACAGTTTCTAGCATCCTAATTCGTCATCCCAAGTATCCCGGATCGCTTTAAAAACAGTTTCCAGCATCTAAATTCGTCATCCCAAGTATCCCGGATCGCTTTAAAATCAGTTTCTAGCATCTAAATTCGTCATCCCAAGTATCCCGGACCGCTTTAAAAACAGTTTCCAGCATCTAAATTCGTCATCCCAAGTATTTCGGATCGCTTTAAAAACAGTTTCTAGCATCTAAATTCGTCATCCCAAGTATCCCGGACCGCTTTAAAAACAGTTTCTAGCATCTAATTTCGTCATCCCAAGTATCCCGGACCGCTTTACAAACAGTTTCCAGCATCTAAATTCGTCATCCCAAGTATCCCGGACCGCTTTAAAAACAGTTTCTAGCATCTAAACTCGTCATCCCAAGTATCCCGGATCGCTTTACAAACAGTTTCCAGCATCTAAATTCGTCATCCCAAGTATCCCGGATCGCTTTAAAAACAGTTTCAAGCATCTAAATTCGTCATCCCAAGTATCCCGGACCGCTTTAAAAACAGTTTCTAGCATCTAAATTCGTCATCCCAAGTATCCCGGACCGCTTTACAAACAGTTTCCAGCATCTAAATTCGTCATCCCAAGTATTTCGGATCGCTTTAAAAACAGTTTCTAGCATCTAAATTCGTCATCCCAAGTATCCCGGACCGCTTTAAAAACAGTTTCTAGCATCTAAATTCGTCATCCCAAGTATTTCGGATCGCTTTACAAACAGTTTCTAGCATCTAAATTCGTCATCCCAAGTATCCCGGACCGCTTTAAAAACAGTTTCTAGCATCTAAATTCGTCATCCCAAGTATCCCGGACCGCTTTACAAACAGTTTCCAGCATCTAAATTCGTCATCCCAAGTATCCCGGACCGCTTTAAAAACAGTTTCTAGCATCCTTATTCGTCATCCCAAGTATCCCGGATCGCTTTACAAACAGTTTCCAGCATCTAAATTCGTCATCCCAAGTATCCCGGATCGCTTTACAAACAGTTTCCAGCATCTAAATTCGTCATCCCAAGTATCCCGGACCGCTTTAAAAACAGTTTCTAGCATCCTAATTCGTCATCCCAAGTATCCCGGATCGCTTTAAAAACAGTTTCCAGCATCTAAATTCGTCATCCCAAGTATCCCGGATCGCTTTAAAATCAGTTTCTAGCATCTAAATTCGTCATCCCAAGTATCCCGGACCGCTTTAAAAACAGTTTCTAGCATCCTAATTCGTCATCTAAAGTATCCCGGATCGCTTTACAAACAGTTTCCAGCATCTAAATTCGTCATCCCAAGTATCCCGGACCGCTTTAAAAACAGTTTCTAGCATCTTAATTCGTCATCCCAAGTATCCCGGATCGCTTTAAAAACAGTTTCAAGTATCTAAATTCGTCATCCCAAGTATTTCGGATCGCTTTAAAATCAGTTTCTAGCATGTTAATTCGTCATCCCAAGTATCCCGGACCGCTTTAAAAACAGTTTCTAGCATCCTAATTCGTCATCCCAAGTATCCCGGATCGCTTTAAAAACAGTTTCCAGCATCTAAATTCGTCATCCCAAGTATCCCGGACCGCTTTAAAAACAGTTTCTAGCATCTAAATTCGTCATCCCAAGTATCCCGGACCGCTTTAAAAACAGTTTCTAGCATCCTAATTCGTCATCCCAAGTATCCCGGATCGCTTTACAAACAGTTTCCAGCATCTAAATTCGTCATCCCAAGTATCCCGGATCGCTTTAAAAACAGTTTCAAGCATCTAAATTCGTCATCCCAAGTATCCCGGACCGCTTTAAAAACAGTTTCTAGCATCCTAATTCGTCATCTAAAGTATCCCGGATCGCTTTACAAACAGTTTCCAGCATCTAAATTCGTCATCCCAAGTATCCCGGACCGCTTTAAAAACAGTTTCTAGCATCTTAATTCGTCATCCCAAGTATTTCGGATCGCTTTAAAAACAGTTTCAAGCATCTAAATTCGTCATCCCAAGTATCCCGGACCGCTTTAAAAACAGTTTCTAGCATCTTAATTCGTCATCCCAAGTATCCCGGATCGCTTTACAAACAGTTTCCAGCATCTAAGTTCGTCATCCCAAGTATCCCGGATCGCTTTAAAAACAGTTTCAAGCATCTAAATTCGTCATCCCAAGTATCCCGGACCGCTTTAAAAACAGTTTCTAGCATCCTAATTCGTCATCCCAAGTATCCCGGATCGCTTTACAAACAGTTTCCAGCATCTAAATTCGTCATCCCAAGTATCCCGGATCGCTTTAAAATCAGTTTCTAGCATGTTAATTCGTCATCCCTAGTATCCCGGATCGCTTTAAAAACAGTTTCCAGCATCTAAATTCGTCATCCCAAGTATCCCGGACCGCTTTAAAAACAGTTTCCAGCATCTAAATTCGTCATCCCAAGTATCCCGGACCGCTTTAAAAACAGTTTCTAGCATCTAAGTTCGTCATCCCAAGTATCCCGGATCGCTTTAAAAACAGTTTCCAGCATCTAAATTCGTCATCCCAAGTATCCCGGACCGCTTTAAAAACAGTTTCCAGCATCTAAATTCGTCATCCCAAGTATCCCGGACCGCTTTAAAAACAGTTTCTAGCATCTAAGTTCGTCATCCCAAGTATCCCGGATCGCTTTAAAAACAGTTTCAAGCATCTTAATTCGTCATCCCAAGTATCCCGGACCGCTTTACAAACAGTTTCTAGCATCTAAATTCGTCATCCCAAGTATCCCGGACCGCTTAAAAAACAGTTTCTAGCATCCTAATTCGTCATCCCAAGTATCCCGGATCGCTTTACAAACAGTTTCCAGCATCTAAATTCGTCATCCCAAGTATCCCGGATCGCTTTAAAAACAGTTTCAAGCATCTAAATTCGTCATCCCAAGTATCCCGGACCGCTTTAAAAACAGTTTCTAGCATCCTAATTCGTCATCCCAAGTATCCCGGATCGCTTTACAAACAGTTTCTAGCATCTAAATTCGTCATCCCAAGTATCCCGGACCGCTTAAAAAACAGTTTCTAGCATCCTAATTCGTCATCCCAAGTATCCCGGACCGCTTTAAAAACAGTTTCCAGCATCTAAATTCGTCATCCCAAGTATCCCGGACCGCTTTAAAAACAGTTTCTAGCATCTTAATTCGTCATCCCAAGTATCCCGGACCGCTTTAAAAACAGTTTCTAGCATCCTAATTCGTCATCCCAAGTATCCCGGATCGCTTTACAAACAGTTTCCAGCATCTTAATTCGTCATCCCAAGTATTTCGGATCGCTTTAAAAACAGTTTCAAGCATCTAAATTCGTCATCCCAAGTATCCCGGACCGCTTTAAAAACAGTTTCTAGCATCTTAATTCGTCATCCCAAGTATCCCGGATCGCTTTACAAACAGTTTCCAGCATCTAAATTCGTCATCCCAAGTATCCCGGATCGCTTTAAAAACAGTTTCAAACATCTAAATTCGTCATCCCAAGTATCCCGGACCGCTTTAAAAACAGTTTCCAGCATCTAAATTCGTCATCCCAAGTATCCCGGATCGCTTTAAAAACAGTTTCTAGCATCTAAATTCGTCATCCCAAGTATCCCGGATTGCTTTAAAAACAGTTTCTAGCATCTTGGTTCGTCATCCCAAGTATACCGAATCACTTTATAAACAGTTTCTAGCATCTAAATTCGTCATCCAAAGTATCCCGGATTGCTTTAAAAACAGTTTCCAGCATCTAAATTCGTCATCCCAAGTATCCCGGACCGCTTTAAAAACAGTTTCTAGCATCTAAATTCGTCATCCCAAGTATCCCGGACCGCTTTAAAAACAGTTTCCAGCATCTAAATTCGTCATCCCAAGTATCCCGGATCGCTTTAAAAACAGTTTCTAGCATCTAAATTCGTCATCCCAAGTTTCCCGGATCGCTTTAAAAACAGTTTCTAGCATCTAAATTCGTCATCCCAAGTATCCCGGATCGCTTTGAAAACAGTTTCTAGCATCTAAATTCGTAATCCCAAGTACCCCGGATCGCTTTAAAAACAGTTTCCAGCATCTAAATTCGTCAACCCAAGTATCCCGGACCGCTTTAAAAACAGTTTCTAGCATCTAAATTCGTCAACCCAAGTATCCCGGACCGCTTTAAAAACAGTTTCCAGCATCTAAATTCGTCATCCCAAATATCCCGGATCGCTTTAAAAACAGTTTCTAGCATCTTGGTTCGTCATCCCAAGTATACCGAATCACTTTATAAACAGTTTCTAGCATCTAAATTCGTCATCCAAAGTATCCCGGATTGCTTTAAAAACAGTTTCCAGCATCTAAATTCGTCATCCCAAGTATCCCGGACCGCTTTAAAAACAGTTTCTAGCATCTAAATTCGTCATCCCAAGTATCCCGGACCGCTTTAAAAACAGTTTCCAGCATCTAAATTCGTCATCCCAAGTATCCCGGATCGCTTTAAAAACAGTTTCTAGCATCTAAATTCGTCATCCCAAGTTTCCCGGATCGCTTTAAAAACAGTTTCTAGCATCTAAATTCGTCATCCCAAGTATCCCGGATTGCTTTAAAAACAGTTTCTAGCATCTTGGTTCGTCATCCCAAGTATACCGAATCACTTTATAAACAGTTTCTAGCATCTAAATTCGTCATCCAAAGTATTCCGGATTGCTTTAAAAACAGTTTCCAGCATCTAAATTCGTCATCCCAAGTATCCCGGACCGCTTTAAAAACAGTTTCTAGCATCTAAATTCGTCATCCCAAGTATCCCGGACCGCTTTAAAAACAGTTTCTAGCATCTAAATTCGTAATCCCAAGTACCCCGGATCGCTTTAAAAACAGTTTCCAGCATCTAAATTCGTCAACCCAAGTATCCCGGACCGCTTTAAAAACAGTTTCCAGCATCTAAATTCGTCATCCCAAGTATCCCGGATCGCTTTAAAAACAGTTTCTAGCATCTAAATTCGTCATCCCAAGTATCCCGGATCGCTTTAAAAACAGTATCTAGCATCTAAATTTGTCATCCCAAGTATCCCGGATCGCTTTTAAAACAGTTTCTAGCATCTAAATTCGTCATCCCAAGTATCCCGGATCGCTTTAAAAACAGTTTCTAGCATCTAAATTCGTCATCCCAAGTATCCCGGAACGCTTTAAAAACAGTATCTAGCATCTAAATTTGTCATCCCAAGTATCCCGGATCGCTTTAAAAACAGTATCTAGCATCTAAATTTGTCATCCCAAGTATCCCGGATCGCTTTAAAAACAGTTTCTAGCATCTAAATTCGTCATCCCAAGTATCCCGGACCGCTTTTAAAACAGTTTCTAGCATCTAAATTCGTCATCCAAAGTATCCCGGACCACTTTAAAAACAGTTTCTAGCATCTAAATTCGTCATCCAAAGTATCCCGGACCGCCTTAAAAACAGTTTCTAGCATATAAATTCGTCATCCCAAGTATCCCGGATCGCTTTAAAAACAGTTTCTAGCATCTAAATTCGTCAACCCAAGTATCCCGGATCGCTTTAAAAACAGTTTCAAGCATCTAAATTCGTCATCCCCAGTATCCCGGACCGCTTTAAAAACAGTTTCTATTATCTAAATTCGTCATCCAAAGTATCCCGGACCACTTTAAAAGCAGTTTCTAGCATCTAAATTCGTCATCCCAAGTATCCCGGATCGCTTTAAAAACAGTTTCTAGCTTCTTATTACGTAATCCCAAGTATCCCGGACCACTTTAAAAACAGTTTCTAGCATCTAAATTCGTCATCCCAAGTATCCCGGATCGCTTTAAAAACAGTTTCTAGCATAAAAAATCGTCATCCAAAGTATCCCGGATCGCTTTAAAAACAGTTTCTAGCATCTAAATTTGTCATCCCAAGTATCCCGGATCGCTTTAAAAACAGTTTCTAGCATCTAAATTCGTCATCCCAAGTATCCCGGACCGCTTTAAAAACAGTTTCTAGCATCTAAATTCGTCATCCAAAGTATCCCGGACCGCCTTAAAAACAGTTTCTAGCATATAAATTCGTCATCCCAAGTATCCCGGATCGCTTTAAAAACAGTTTCTAGCATCTAAATTCGTCAACCCAAGTATCCCGGATCGCGTTAAAAACAGTTTCAAGCATCTAAATTCGTCATCCCAAGTATCCCGGATCGCTTTAAAAACAGTTTCTAGCATCTAAATTCGTCATCCCAAGTATCCCGGATCGCTTTAAAAACAGTATCTAGCATCTAAATTTGTCATCCCAAGTATCCCGGATCGCTTTAAAAACAGTATCTAGCATCTAAATTTGTCATCCCAAGTATCCCGGATCGCTTTAAAAACGGTTTCTAGCATCTAAATTCGTCAACCCAAGTATCCCGGATCGCTTAAAAAACAGTTTCTAGCATCTAAATTCGTCATCCCAAGTATCCCGGATCGCTTTAAGAACAGTTTCTAGCATCTAAATTCGTCATCCCAAGTATCCCGGATCGCTTTAAAAACAGTTTCTAGCATCTAAATTCGTCATCCCAAGTATCCCGGATCGCTTTAAAAACAGTTTTTAGCATCTAAATTCGTCATCCCAAGTATCCCGGATCGCTTTAAAAACAGTTTCTAGCATCTAAATTCGTCATCCCAAGTATCCCGGATCGCTTTAAAAACAAATTCTAGCATCTAAATTCGTCATCCCAAGTATCCCGGATCGCTTAAAAAACAGTTTCTAGCATCTATATTCGTCATCCCAAGTATCCCGGATCGCTTTAAAAACAGTATCTAGCATCTAAATTTGTCATCCCAAGTATCCCGGATCGCTTTAAAAACAGTTTCTAGCATCTAAATTCGTCATCCCAAGTATACCGGATCGCTTTAAAAACAGTTTCTAGCATCTAAATTCGTCATCCCAAGTATCCCGGATCGCTTTAAAAACAGTTTCTAGCATCTAAATTCGTCATCCCAAGTATCCCGGATCGCTTTAAAAACAGTATCTAGCATCTAAATTTGTCATCCCAAGTATCCCGGATCGCTTTTAAAACAGTTTCTAGCATCTAAATTCGTCATCCCAAGTATCCCGGATCGCTTTAAAAACAGTTTCTAGCATCTAAATTCGTCATCCCAAGTATCCCGGATCGCTTTAAGAACAGTTTCTAGCATCTAAATTCGTCATCCCAAGTATCCCGGATCGCTTTAAAAACAGTATCTAGCATCTAAATTTGTCATCCCAAGTATCCCGGATCGCTTTAAAAACAGTATCTAGCATCTAAATTTGTCATCCCAAGTATCCCGGATCGCTTTAAAAACAGTTTCTAGCATCTAAATTCGTCATCCCAAGTATCCCGGACCGCTTTTAAAACAGTTTCTAGCATCTAAATTCGTCATCCAAAGTATCCCGGACCACTTTAAAAACAGTTTCTAGCATCTAAATTCGTCATCCAAAGTATCCCGGACCGCCTTAAAAACAGTTTCTAGCATATAAATTCGTCATCCCAAGTATCCCGGATCGCTTTAAAAACAGTTTCTAGCATCTAAATTCGTCAACCCAAGTATCCCGGATCGCTTTAAAAACAGTTTCAAGCATCCAAATTCGTCATCCCCAGTATCCCGGACCGCTTTAAAAACAGTTTCTATTATCTAAATTCGTCATCCAAAGTATCCCGGACCACTTTAAAAGCAGTTTCTAGCATCTAAATTCGTCATCCCAAGTATCCCGGATCGCTTTAAAAACAGTTTCTAGCTTCTTATTACGTAATCCCAAGTATCCCGGACCACTTTAAAAACAGTTTCTAGCATCTAAATTCGTCATCCCAAGTATCCCGGATCGCTTTAAAAACAGTTTCTAGCATCTAAATTTGTCATCCCAAGTATCCCGGATCGCTTTAAAAACAGTTTCTAGCATCTAAATTCGACATCCCAAGTATCCCGGATCGCTTTAAAAACAGTTTCTAGCATCTAAAGTCGTCATCCCAAGTATCCCGGACCGCTTTTAAAACAGCTTCTAGCATCTAAATTCGTCATCCCAAGTATCCCGGACCACTTTTAAAACAGTTTCTAGCATCTAAATTCGTCATCCCAAGTATCCCGGATCGCTTTAAAAACAGTTTCTAGCATCTAAATTTGTCATCCCAAGTATCCCGGATCGCTTTAAAAACAGTTTCTAGCATCTAAATTCGTCATCCCAAGTATCCCGGATCGCTTTTAAAACAGTTTCAAGCATCTAAATTCGTCAACCCAAGTATCCCGGATCGCTTTAAAAACAGTTTCTAGCATCTAAATTCGTCATCCCAAGTATCCCGGATCGCTTTAAAAACAATTTCAAGCATCTAAATTCGTCATCCCAAGCATCCCGGATCGCTTTAAAAACAGTTTCTAGCATCTAAATTCGTCAACCCAAGTATCCCGGACCGCTTTAAAAACAGTTTCTAGCATCTAAATTCGACATCCCAAGTATGCCGGATCGCTTTAAAAACAGTTTCTAGCATCTAAATTCGTCATCCCAAGTATCCCGGATCGCTTTAAAAACAGTTTCTAGCATCTAAATTCGTCAACCCAAGTATCCCGGATCGCTTTAAGAACAGTTTCTAGCATCTAAATTCGTCATCCCAAGTATCCCGGATCGCTTTAAAAACAGTTTCTAGCATCTAAATTCGTCATCCCAAGTATCCCGGATCGCTTTAAGAACAGTTTCTAGCATCTAAATTCGTCATCCCAAGTATCCCGGATCGCTTTAAGAACAGTTTCTAGCATCTAAATTCGTCATCCCAAGTATCCCGGATCGCTTTAAGAACAGTTTCTAGCATCTAAATTCGTCATCCCAAGTATCCCGGATCGCTTTAAAAACAGTTTTTAGCATCTAAATTCGTCATCCAAAGTATCCCGGATCGCTTTAAAAACAATTTCTAGCATCTAAATTCGTCATCCAAAGTATCCCGGATCGCTTTAAAAACAGTTTTTAGCATCTAAAGTCGTCATCCCAAGTATCCCGGATCGCTTTAACAACAGTTTCTAGCACATAAATTCGTAATCCCAAGTATCCCGGATCGCTTTAAGAACAGTTTCTAGCATCTAAATTCGTCATCCCAAGTATCCCGGATCGCTTTAACAACAGTTTCTAGCATCTAAATTCGTCATCCCAAGTATCCCGGATCGCTTTAAAAACAGTTTCTAGCATCTAAATTCGTCATCCCAAGTATCCCGGATCGCTTTAACAACAGTTTCTAGCATTTAAATTCGTCATCCCAAGTATCCCGGATCGCTTTAAGAACAGTTTCTAGCATCTAAATTCGTCATCCCAAGTATCCCGGATCGCTTTAAGAACAGTTTCTAGCATCTAAATTCGACATCCCAAGTATCCCGGATCGCTTTAAGAACAGTTTCTAGCATCTAAATTCGTCAACCCAAGTATCCCGGATCGCTTTAACAACAGTTTCTAGCATCTAAATTCGTCATCCCAAGTATCCCGCATCGCTTTAAAAACAGTTTTTAGCATCTAAATTCGTCATTCAAAGTATCCCGGATCGCTTTAAAAACAGTTTTTAGCATCTAAAGTCGTCATCCCAAGTATCCCGGATCGCTTTAACAACAGTTTCTAGCACATAAATTCGTAATCCCAAGTATCCCGGATCGCTTTAAAAACAGTTTCTAGCATCTAAATTCGTCATCCCAAGTATCCCGGATCGCTTTAACAACAGTTTCTAGCATCTAAATTCGTCATCCCAAGTATCCCGGATCGCTTTAAAAACAGTTTCTAGCATCTAAATTCGTCATCCCAAGTATCCCGGATCGCTTTAACAACAGTTTCTAGCATCTAAATTCGTCATCCCAAGTATCCCGGATCGCTTTAAGAACAGTTTCTAGCATCTAAATTCGTCATCCCAAGTATCCCGGATCGCTTTAAGAACAGTTTCTAGCATCTAAATTCGTCAACCCAAGTATCCCGGATCGCTTTAACAACAGTTTCTAGCATCTAAATTCGTCATCCCAAGTATCCCGGATCGCTTTAAAAACAGTTTTTAGCATCTAAATTCGTCATCCCAAGTATCCCGGATCGCTTTAAAAACAGTTTCTAGCATCTAAATTCGTCATCCCAAGTATCACGGATCGCTTTAACAACAGTTTCTAGCATCTAAATTCTTCATCCCAAGTATCCCGGATCGCTTTAAGAACAGTTTCTAGCATATAAATTCGTCATCCCAAGTATCCCGGACCGCTTTAAAAACAGTTTGTAGCATCTAAATTCGTCATCCCAAGTATCCCGGATCGCTTTAAGAACAGTTTCTAGCATCTAAATTCGTCAACCCAAGTATCCCGGATCGCTTTAACAACAGTTTCTAGCATCTAAATTCGTCATTCCAAGTATCCCGGATCGCTTTAAGAACAGTTTCTAGCATCTAAATTCGTCATCCCAAGTATCCCGGATCGCTTTAAAAACAGTTTCTAGCATCTAAATTCGTCATCCCAAGTATCCCGGATCGCTTTAAAAACAGTTTCTAGCATCTAAATTCGTCATCCCAAGTATCCCGGATCGCTTTAAAAACAGTTTTTAGCGTCTAAATTCGTCATCCCAAGTATCCCGGATCGCTTTAAAAACAGTTTCTAGCATCTAAATTCGTCATCCCAAGTATCCCGGATCGCTTTAACAACAGTTTCTAGCATCTAAATTCGTCATCCCAAGTATCCCGGATCGCTTTAAGAACAGTTTCTAGCATCTAAATTCGTCATCCCAAGTATCCCGGATCGCTTTAAGAACAGTTTCTAGCATCTAAATTCGTCAACCCAAGTATCCCGGATCGCTTTAACAACAGTTTCTAGCATCTAAATTCGTCATCCCAAGTATCCCGGATCGCTTTAAAAACAGTCTTTAGCATCTAAATTCGTCATCCAAAGTATCCCGGATCGCTTTAAAAACAATTTCTAGCATCTAAATTCGTTATCCAAAGTATCCCGGATCGCTTTAAAAACAGTTTTTAGCATCTAAAGTCGTCATCCCAAGTATCCCGGATCGCTTTAACAACAGTTTCTAGCACATAAATTCGTAATCCCAAGTATCCCGGATCGCTTTAAGAACAGTTTCTAGCATCTAAATTCGTCATCCCAAGTATCCCGGATCGCTTTAACAACAGTTTCTAGCATCTAAATTCGTCATCCCAAGTATCCCGGATCGCTTTAAAAACAGTTTCTAGCATCTAAATTCGTCATCCCAAGTATCCCGGATCGCTTTAACAACAGTTTCTAGCATTTAAATTCGTCATCCCAAGTATCCCGGATCGCTTTAAGAACAGTTTCTAGCATCTAAATTCGTCATCCCAAGTATCCCGGATCGCTTTAAGAACAGTTTCTAGCATCTAAATTCGACATCCCAAGTATCCCGGATCGCTTTAAAAACAGTTTTTAGCATCTAAAGTCGTTATCCCAAGTATCCCGGATCGCTTTAACAACAGTTTCTAGCACATAAATTCGTAATCCCAAGTATCCCGGATCGCTTTAAAAACAGTTTCTAGCATCTAAATTCGTCATCCCAAGTATCCCGGATCGCTTTAACAACAGTTTCTAGCATCTAAATTCGTCATCCCAAGTATCCCGGATCGCTTTAAAAACAGTTTCTAGCATCTAAATTCGTCATCCCAAGTATCCCGGATCGCTTTAACAACAGTTTCTAGCATCTAAATTCGTCATCCCAAGTATCCCGGATCGCTTTAAGAACAGTTTCTAGCATCTAAATTCGTCATCCCAAGTATCCCGGATCGCTTTAAGAACAGTTTCTAGCATCTAAATTCGACATCCCAAGTATCCCGGATCGCTTTAAGAACAGTTTCTAGCATCTAAATTCGTCATCCCAAGTATCCCGGATCGCTTTAAAAACAGTTTTTAGCATCTAAATTCGTCATCCCAAGTATCCCGGATCGCTTTAAAAACAGTTTCTAGCATCTAAATTCGTCATCCCAAGTATCCCGGATCGCTTTAACAACAGTTTCTAGCATCTAAATTCGTCATCCCAAGTATCCCGGATCGCTTTAAGAACAGTTTCTAGCATCTAAATTCGTCAACCAAAGTATCCCGGATCGCTTTAACAACAGTTTCTAGCATCTAAATTCGTCATCCCAAGTATCCCGGATCGCTTTAAAAACAGTTTTTAGCATCTAAATTCGTCATCCCAAGTATCCCGGATCGCTTTAAAAACAGTTTCTAGCATCTAAATTCGTCATCCCAAGTATCCCGGATCGCTTTAAGAACAGTTTCTAGCATCTAAATTCGTCATCCCAAGTATCCCGGATCGCTTTAAGAACAGTTTCTAGCATCTAAATTCGTCATCCCAAGTATCCCGGACCGCTTTAAAAACAGTTTGTAGCATCTAAATTCGTCAACCCAAGTATCCCGGATCGCTTTAACAACAGTTTCTAGCATCTAAATTCGTCATCCCAAGTATCCCGGATCGCTTTAAAAACAGTTTTTAGCATCTAAATTCGTCATCCCAAGTATCCCGGATCGCTTTAAAAACAGTTTCTAGCATCTAAATTCGTCATCCCAAGTATCCCGGATCGCTTTAACAACAGTTTCTAGCATCTAAATTCGTCATCCCAAGTATCCCGGATCGCTTTAAGAACAGTTTCTAGCATCTAAATTCGTCATCCCAAGTATCCCGGATCGCTTTAAAAACAGTTTTTAGCATCTAAATTCGTCATCCCAAGTATCCCGGATCGCTTTAAAAACAGTTTCTAGCATCTAAATTCGTCATCCCAAGTATCCCGGATCGCTTTAACAACAGTTTCTAGCATCTAAATTCGTCATCCCAAGTATCCCGGATCGCTTTAAGAACAGTTTCTAGCATCTAAATTCGTCAACCCAAGTATCCCGGATCGCTTTAACAACAGTTTCTAGCATCTAAATTCGTCATACCAGTAACCCGGATCGCTTTAAAAACAGTTTCTAGCATCTAAATTCGTCCTCCCAAGTATCCCGGATCGCTTTAAAAACAGTTTCTAGCATCTAAATTCGTCATCCCAAGTATCCCGGATCGCTTTAAAAACAGTTTCTAGCATCTAAATTCGTCATCCCAAGTATCCCGGATCGCTTTAAAAACAGTTTTTAGCATCTAAATTCGTCATTCAAAGTATCCCAGATCGCTTTAAAAACAGTTTCTAGCATCTAAATTCGTCATCCCAAGTATCCCGGATCGCTTTAACAACAGTTTCTAGCATCTAAATTCGTCATCCCAAGTATCCCGGATCGCTTAAAGAACAGTTTCTAGCATCTAAATTCGTCAACCCAAGTATCCCGGATCGCTTTAACAACAGTTTCTAGCATCTAAATTCGTCATCCCAAGTATCCCGGATCGCTTTAAAAACAGTTTTTAGCATCTAAATTCGTCATCCCAAGTATCCCGGATCGCTTTAAAAACAGTTTCTAGCATCTAAATTCGTCATCCCAAGTATCCCGGATCGCTTTAACAACAGTTTCTAGCATCTAAATTCGTCATCCCAAGTATCCCGGATCGCTTTAAGAACAGTTTCTAGCATCTAAATTCGTCATCCCAAGTATCCCGGACCGCTTTAAAAACAGTTTGTAGCATCTAAATTCGTCATCCCAAGTATCCCGGATCGCTTTAAGAACAGTTTCTAGCATCTAAATTCGTCAACCCAAGTATCCCGGATCGCTTTAACAACAGTTTCTAGCATCTAAATTCGTCATCCCAAGTATCCCGGATCGCTTTAACAACAGTTTCTAGCATTTAAATTCGTCATCCCAAGTATCCCGGATCGCTTTAAGAACAGTTTCTAGCATCTAAATTCGACATCCCAAGTATCCCGGATCGCTTTAAGAACAGTTTCTAGCATCTAAATTCGTCAACCCAAGTATCCCGGATCGCTTTAACAACAGTTTCTAGCATCTAAATTCGTCATCCCAAGTATCCCGGATCGCTTTAAAAACAGTTTTTAGCATCTACATTCGTCATCCCAAGTATCCCGGATCGCTTTAAAAACAGTTTCTAGCATCTAAATTCGTCATCCCAAGTATCCCGGATCGCTTTAACAACAGTTTCTAGCATCTAAATTCGACATCCCAAGTATCCCGGATCGCTTTAAGAACAGTTTCTAGCATCTAAATTCGTCAACCCAAGTATCCCGGATCGCTTTAACAACAGTTTCTAGCATTTAAATTCGTCATCCCAAGTATCCCGGATCGCTTTAAGAACAGTTTCTAGCATCTAAATTCGACATCCCAAGTATCCCGGATCGCTTTAAGAACAGTTTCTAGCATTTAAATTCGTCAACCCAAGTATCCCGAATCGCTTTAACAACAGTTTCTAGCATCTAAATTCGTCATCCCAAGTATCCCGGATCGCTTTAAAAACAGTTTTTAGCATCTACATTCGTCATCCCAAGTATCCCGGATCGCTTTAAAAACAGTTTCTAGCATCTAAATTCGTCATCCCAAGTATCCCGGATCGCTTTAACAACAGTTTCTAGCATTTAAATTCGTCATCCCAAGTATCCCGGATCGCTTTAAGGACAGTTTCTAGCATCTAAATTCGACATCCCAAGTATCCCGGATCGCTTTAAGAACAGTTTCTAGCATCTAAATTCGTCAACCCAAGTATCCCGGATCGCTTTAACAACAGTTTCTAGCATCTAAATTCGTCATCCCAAGTATCCCGGATCGCTTTAACAACAGTTTCTAGCATTTAAATTCGTCATCCCAAGTATCCCGGATCGCTTTAAAAACAGTTTCTAGCATCTAAATTCGTCAACCCAAGTATCCCGGATCGCTTTAACAACAGTTTCTAGCATCTAAATTCGTCATCCCAAGTATCCCGGATCGCTTTAAGAACAGTTTCTAGCATCTAAATTTGACATCCCAAGTATCCCGGATCGCTTTAAGAACAAATTCTAGCATCTAAATTCGTCATCCCAAGTATCCCGGATCGCTTTAAAAACAGTTTCTAGCATCTAAATTCGTCATCCCAAGTATCCCGGATCGCTTTAACAACAGTTTCTAGCACATAAATTCGTAATCCCAAGTATCCCGGATCGCTTTAAAAACAGTTTCTAGCATCTAAATTCGTCATCCCAAGTATCCCGGATCGCTTTAACAACAGTTTCTAGCATTTAAATTCGTCATCCCAAGTATCCCGGATCGCTTTAAAAACAGTTTCTAGCATCTAAATTCGTCAACCCAAGTATCCCGGATCGCTTTAACAACAGTTTCTAGCATCTAAATTCGTCATCCCAAGTATCCCGGATCGCTTTAAAAACAGTTTTTAGCATCTACATTCGTCATCCCAAGTATCCCGGATCGCTTTAAAAACAGTTTCTAGCATCTAAATTCGTCATCCCAAGTATCCCGGATCGCTTTAACAACAGTTTCTAGCATCTAAATTTGTCAACCCAAGTATCCCGGATCGCTTTAAAAACAGTTTCTAGCATCTAAATTCGTCATCCCAAGTATCCCGGATCGCTTTAAAAACAGTTTCTAGCATCTAAATTCGTCATCCCAAGTATCCCGGATCGCTTTAAGGACAGTTTCTAGCATCTAAATTCGACATCCCAAGTATCCCGGATCGCTTTAAGAACAGTTTCTAGCATCTAAATTTGTCAACCCAAGTATCCCGGATCGCTTTAACAACAGTTTCTAGCATCTAAATTCGTCATCCCAAGTATCCCGGATCGCTTTAACAACAGTTTCTAGCATTTAAATTCGTCATCCCAAGTATCCCGGATCGCTTTAAAAACAGTTTCTAGCATCTAAATTCGTCAACCCAAGTATCCCGGATCGCTTTAACAACAGTTTCTAGCATCTAAATTCGTCATCCCAAGTATCCCGGATCGCTTTAAAAACAGTTTTTAGCATCTAAATTCGTCATTCAAAGTATCCCGGATCGCTTTAAAAACAATTTCTAGCATCTAAATTCGTCATCCAAAGTATCCCGGATCGCTTTAAAAACAGTTTTTAGCATCTAAAGTCGTCATCCCAAGTATCCCGGATCGCTTTAACAACAGTTTCTAGCATCTAAATTCGTCATCCCAAGTATCCCGGATCGCTTTAAGAACAGTTTCTAGCATCTAAATTCGTCATCACAAGTATCCCGGATCGCTTTAACAACAGTTTCTAGCATCTAAATTCGTCATCCCAAGTATCCCGGATCGCTTTAAGAACAGTTTCTAGCATCTAAAGTCAACATCCCAAGTATCCCGGATCGCTTTAACAACAGTTTCTAGCATCTAAATTCGTCATCCCAAGTATCCCGGATCGCTTTAAGAACAGTTTCTAGCATCTAAATTCGTCATCCCAAGTATCCCGGATCGCTTTAAAAACAGTTTTTAGCATCTAAATTCGTCATTCAAAGTATCCCGGATCGCTTTAAAAACAATTTCTAGCATCTAAATTCGTCATCCCAAGTATCCCGGATCGCTTTAAAAACAGTTTTTAGCATCTAAAGTCGTCATCCCAAGTATCCCGGATCGCTTTAACAACAGTTTCTAGCACATAAATTCGTAATCCCAAGTATCCCGGATCGCTTTAAAAACAGTTTCTAGCATCTAAATTCGTCATCCCAAGTATCCCGGATCGCTTTAACAACAGTTTCTAGCATCTAAATTCGTCATCCCAAGTATCCCGGATCGCTTTAAAAACAGTTTTTAGCATCTAAATTCGTCATCCCAAGTATCCCGGATCGCTTTAACAACAGTTTCTAGCATCTAAAGTCAACATCCCAAGTATCCCGGATCGCTTTAACAACAGTTTCTAGCACATAAATTCGTAATCCCAAGTATCCCGGATCGCTTTAAAAACAGTTTCTAGCATCTAAAGTCGTCATCCCAAGTATCCCGGATCGCTTTAACAACAGTTTCTAGCATCTAAATTCGTCATCCCAAGTATCCCGGATCGCTTTAAGAACAGTTTCTAGCATCTAAATTCGTCATCACAAGTATCCCGGATCGCTTTAACAACAGTTTCTAGCATCTAAATTCGTCATCCCAAGTATCCCGGATCGCTTTAAGAACAGTTTCTAGCATCTAAAGTCAACATCCCAAGTATCCCGGATCGCTTTAACAACAGTTTCTAGCATCTAAATTCGTCATCCCAAGTATCCCGGATCGCTTTAAGAACAGTTTCTAGCATCTAAATTCGTCATCCCAAGTATCCCGGATCGCTTTAAAAACAGTTTTTAGCATCTAAATTCGTCATTCAAAGTATCCCGGATCGCTTTAAAAACAATTTCTAGCATCTAAATTCGTCATCCAAAGTATCCCGGATCGCTTTAAAAACAGTTTTTAGCATCTAAAGTCGTCATCCCAAGTATCCCGGATCGCTTTAACAACAGTTTCTAGCACATAAATTCGTAATCCCAAGTATCCCGGATCGCTTTAAAAACAGTTTCTAGCATCTAAATTCGTCATCCCAAGTATCCCGGATCGCTTTAACAACAGTTTCTAGCATCTAAATTCGTCATCCCAAGTATCCCGGATCGCTTTAAAAACAGTTTTTAGCATCTAAATTCGTCATCCCAAGTATCCCGGATCGCTTTAACAACAGTTTCTAGCATCTAAATTCCTCATCCCAAGTATCCCGGATCGCTTTAAGAACAGTTTCTAGCATCTAAATTCGTCATCCCAAGTATCCCGGACCGCTTTAAAAACAGTTTGTAGCATCTAAATTCGTCATCCCAAGTATCCCGGATCGCTTTAAGAACAGTTTCTAGCATCTAAATTCGTCAACCCAAGTATCCCGGATCGCTTTAAAAACAGTTTCTAGCATCTAAATTCGTCATCCCAAGTATCCCGGATCGCTTTAAAAACAGTTTCTAGCATCTAAATTCGTCATCCCAAGTATCCCGGATCGCTTTAAAAACAGTTTCTAGCATCTAAATTCGTCATCCCAAGTATCCCGGACCGCTTTAAAAACAGTTTCTAGCATCTCAATTCGTCAACCCAAGTATCCCGGACCGCTTTAAAAACAGTTTCTAGCATCTAAATTCGTCATCCCAAGTATCCCGGATCGCTTTAAAAACAGTTTCTAGCATCTAAATTCGTCATCCCAAGTATCCCGGATCGATTTAAAAACAGTTTCTAGCATCTAAATTCGTCATCCCAAGTATCCCGGATCGCTTTAAGAACAGTTTCTAGCATCTAAATTCGTCAACCCAAGTATCCCGGATCGCTTTAAAAACAGTTTCTAGCATCTAAATTCGTCAACCCAAGTATCCCGGACCGCTTTAAGAACAGTTCCTAGCTTCTAAATTCGTCATCCCAAGTATCCCGGATCGCTTTAAAAACAGTTTCTAGCATCTAAATTCGTCATCCCAAGTATCCCGGATCGCTTTAACAACAGTTTCTAGCATTTAAATTCGTCATCCCAAGTATCCCGGATCGCTTTAAGAACAGTTTCTAGCATCTAAATTCGTCATCCCAAGTATCCCGGACCGCTTTAAAAACAGTTTGTAGCATCTAAATTCGTCATCCCAAGTATCCCGGATCGCTTTAAGAACAGTTTCTAGCATCTAAATTCGTCAACCCAAGTATCCCGGATCGCTTTAAAAACAGTTTCTAGCATCTAAATTCGTCATCCCAAGTATCCCGGATCGCTTTAAAAACAGTTTCTAGCATCTAAATTCGTCATCCCAAGTATCCCGGATCGCTTTAAAAACAGTTTCTAGCATCTAAATTCGTCATCCCAAGTATCCCGGACCGCTTTAAAAACAGTTTCTAGCATCTCAATTCGTCAACCCAAGTATCCCGGACCGCTTTAAAAACAGTTTCTAGCATCTAAATTCGTCATCCCAAGTATCCCGGATCGCTTTAAAAACAGTTTCTAGCATCTAAATTCGTCATCCCAAGTATCCCGGACCGCTTTAAAAACAGTTTGTAGCATCTAAATTCGTCATCCCAAGTATCCCGGATCGCTTTAAGAACAGTTTCTAGCATCTAAATTCGTCAACCCAAGTATCCCGGATCGCTTTAAAAACAGTTTCTAGCATCTAAATTCGTCATCCCAAGTATCCCGGATCGCTTTAAAAACAGTTTCTAGCATCTAAATTCGTCATCCCAAGTATCCCGGATCGCTTTAAAAACAGTTTCTAGCATCTAAATTCGTCATCCCAAGTATCCCGGACCGCTTTAAAAACAGTTTCTAGCATCTCAATTCGTCAACCCAAGTATCCCGGACCGCTTTAAAAACAGTTTCTAGCATCTAAATTCGTCATTCCAAGTATCCCGGATCGCTTTAAGAACAGTTTCTAGCATCTAAATTCGTCATCCCAAGTATCCCGGATCGATTTAAAAACAATTTCTAGCATCTAAATTCGTCATCCCAAGTATCCCGGATCGCTTTAAGAACAGTTTCTAGCATCTAAATTCGTCAACCCAAGTATCCCGGATCGCTTTAAAAACAGTTTCTAGCATCTAAATTCGTCAACCCAAGTATCCCGGACCGCTTTAAGAACAGTTCCTAGCTTCTAAATTCGTCATCCCAAGTATCCCGGATCGCTTTAAGAACAGTTTCTAGCATCTAAATTCGTCATCCCAAGTATCCCGGATCGCTTTAACAACAGTTTCTAGCATTTAAATTCGTCATCCCAAGTATCCCGGATCGCTTTAAGAACAGTTTCTAGCATCTAAATTCGTCATCCCAAGTATCCCGGATCGCTTTAAAAACAGTTTCTAGCATCTAAATTCGTCATCCCAAGTATCCCGGATCGCTTTAACAACAGTTTCTAGCATTTAAATTCGTCATCCCAAGTATCCCGGATCGCTTTAAGAACAGTTTCTAGCATCTAAATTCGTCATCCCAAGTATCCCGGATCGCTTTAAAAACAGTTTCTAGCATCTAAATTCGTCATCCCAAGTATCCCGGATCGCTTTAACAACAGTTTCTAGCATTTAAATTCGTCATCCCAAGTATCCCGGATCGCTTTAAGAACAGTTTCTAGCATCTAAATTCGTCATCCCAAGTATCCCGGATCGCTTTAAAAACAGTTTCTAGCATCTAAATTCGTCATCCCAAGTATCCCGGATCGCTTTAAAAACAGTTTCTAGCATCTAAATTCGTCATCCCAAGTATCCCGGATCGCTTTAACAACAGTTTCTAGCATTTAAATTCGTCATCCCAAGTATCCCGGATCGCTTTAAGAACAGTTTCTAGCATCTAAATTCGTCATCCCAAGTATCCCGGATCGCTTTAAAAACAGTTTCTAGCATCTAAATTCGTCATCCCAAGTATCCCGGATCGCTTTAAAAACAGTTTCCAGCATCTAAATTCGTCATCCCAAGTATCCCGGATCGCTTTAAAAACAGTTTCTAGCATCTAAATTCGTCATCCCAAGTATCCCGGACCGCTTTAAAAACAGTTTCTAGCATCTAAATTCGTCAACCCAAGTATCCCGGATCGCTTTAAAAACAGTTTCTAGCATCTAAATTCGTCATCCCAAGTATCCCGGATCGCTTTAAAAACAGTTTCTAGCATCTAAATTCGTCATCCCAAGTATCCCGGATCGCTTTAACAACAGTTTTTAGCATCTAAATTCGTCATCCCAAGTATCCCGGATCGCTTTAAAAACAGTTTCTAGCATCTAAATTCGTCATCCCAAGTATCCCGGATCGCTTTAAAAACAGTTTCCAGCATCTAAATTCGTCATCCCAAGTATCCCGGATCGCTTTAAAAACAGTTTCTAGCATCTAAATTCGTCATCCCAAGTATCCCGGATCGCTTTAAAAACAGTTTTTAGCATCTAAATTCGTCATCATAAGTATCCCGGATCGCTTTAAAAACAGTTTCTAGCATCTAAATTCGTCATCCCAAGTATCCCGGATCGCTTTAACAACAGTTTCTAGCATCTAAATTCGTCATCCCAAGTATCCCGGATCGCTTTAAGAACAGTTTCTAGCATCTAAATTCGTCATCCCAAGTATCCCGGATCGATTTAAAAACAGTTTCTAGCATCTAAATTCGTCATCCCAAGTATCCCGGATCGCTTTAAAAACAGTTTCTAGCATCTAAATTCGTCATCCCAAGTATCCCGGATCGCTTTAAAAACAGTTTCTAGCATCTAAATTCGTCATCCCAAGTATCCCGGATCGCTTTAAAAACAGTTTTTAGCATCTAAATTCGTCATCCCAAGTATCCCGGATCGCTTTAAAAACAGTTTCTAGCATCTAAATTCGTCATCCCAAGTATCCCGGATCGCTTTAACAACAGTTTCTAGCATCTAAATTCGTCATCCCAAGTATCCCGGATCGCTTTAAGAACAGTTTCTATCATCTAAATTCGTCAACCCAAGTATCCCGGATCGCTTTAACAACAGTTTCTAGCATCTAAATTCGTCATCCCAAGTATCCCGGATCGCTTTAACAACAGTTTCTAGCATTTAAATTCGTCATCCCAAGTATCCCGGATCGCTTTAAGAACAGTTTCTAGCATCTAAATTCGTCATCCCAAGTATCCCGGATCGCTTTAAAAACAGTTTCTAGCATCTAAATTCGTCATCCCAAGTATCCCGGATCGCTTTAAAAACAGTTTCTAGCATCTAAATTCGTCATCCCAAGTATCCCGGATCGCTTTAAAAACAGTTTCTAGCATCTAAATTCGTCATCCCAAGTATCCCGGACCGCTTTAAAAACAGTTTCTAGCATCTAAATTCGTCAACCCAAGTATCCCGGACCGCTTTAAAAACAGTTTCTAGCATCTAAATTCGTCATCCCAAGTATCCCGGATCGCTTTAAAAACAGTTTCTAGCATCTAAATTCGTCATCCCAAGTATCCCGGATCGCTTTAAAAACAGTTTTTAGCATCTAAATTCGTCATCCCAAGTATCCCGGATCGCTTTAAAAACAGTTTCTAGCATCTAAATTCGTCATCCCAAGTATCCCGGATCGCTTTAACAACAGTTTCTAGCATCTAAATTCGTCATCCCAAGTATCCCGGATCGCTTTAAGAACAGTTTCTAGCATCTAAATTCGTCATCCCAAGTATCCCGGATCGCTTTAAAAACAGTTTCTAGCATCTAAATTCGTCATCCCAAGTATCCCGGATCGCTTTAAGAACAGTTTCTAGCATCTAAATTCGTCATCCCAAGTATCCCGGATCGCTTTAAAAACAGTTTCTAGCATCTAAATTCGTCATCCCAAGTATCCCGGATCGCTTTAAAAACAGTTTCTAGCATCTAAATTCGTCATCCCAAGTATCCCGGATCGCTTTAACAACAGTTTCTAGCATCTAAATTCGTCATCCCAAGTATCCCGGATCGCTTTAAAAACAGTTTCTAGCATCTAAATTCGTCATCCCAAGTATCCCGGATCGCTTTAAAAACAGTTTTTAGCATCTAAATTCGTCATCCCAAGTATCCCGGATCGCTTTAAAAACAGTTTCTAGCATCTAAATTCGTCATCCCAAGTATCCCGGATCGCTTTAACAACAGTTTCTAGCATCTAAATTCCTCATCCCAAGTATCCCGGATCGCTTTAAGAACAGTTTCTAGCATCTAAATTCGTCATCCCAAGTATCCCGGATCGCTTTAAAAACAGTTTTTAGCATCTAAATTCGTCATCCCAAGTATCCCGGATCGCTTTAACAACAGTTTCTAGCATCTAAATTCCTCATCCCAAGTATCCCGGATCGCTTTAAGAACAGTTTCTAGCATCTAAATTCGTCATCCCAAGTATCCCGGACCGCTTTAAAAACAGTTTGTAGCATCTAAATTCGTCATCCCAAGTATCCCGGATCGCTTTAAGAACAGTTTCTAGCATCTAAATTCGTCAACCCAAGTATCCCGGATCGCTTTAAAAACAGTTTCTAGCATCTAAATTCGTCATCCCAAGTATCCCGGATCGCTTTAAAAACAGTTTCTAGCATCTAAATTCGTCATCCCAAGTATCCCGGATCGCTTTAAAAACAGTTTCTAGCATCTAAATTCGTCATCCCAAGTATCCCGGACCGCTTTAAAAACAGTTTCTAGCATCTCAATTCGTCAACCCAAGTATCCCGGACCGCTTTAAAAACAGTTTCTAGCATCTAAATTCGTCATCCCAAGTATCCCGGATCGCTTTAAAAACAGTTTCTAGCATCTAAATTCGTCATCCCAAGTATCCCGGATCGCTTTAAAAACAGTTTTTAGCATCTAAATTCGTCATCCCAAGTATCCCGGATCGCTTTAAAAACAGTTTCTAGCATCTAAATTCGTCATCCCAAGTATCCCGGATCGCTTTAACAACAGTTTCTAGCATCTAAATTCGTCATCCCAAGTATCCCGGATCGCTTTAAGAACAGTTTCTAGCATCTAAATTCGTCAACCCAAGTATCCCGGATCGCTTTAACAACAGTTTCTAGCATCTAAATTCGTCATCCCAAGTATCCCGGATCGCTTTAACAACAGTTTCTAGCATTTAAATTCGTCATCCCAAGTATCCCGGATCGCTTTAAAAACAGTTTTTAGCATCTAAATTCGTCATCCCAAGTATCCCGGATCGCTTTAAAAACAGTTTCTAGCATCTAAATTCGTCATCCCAAGTATCCCGGATCGCTTTAACAACAGTTTCTAGCATCTAAATTCCTCATCCCAAGTATCCCGGATCGCTTTAAGAACAGTTTCTAGCATCTAAATTCGTCATCCCAAGTATCCCGGACCGCTTTAAAAACAGTTTGTAGCATCTAAATTCGTCATCCCAAGTATCCCGGATCGCTTTAAAAACAGTTTTTAGCATCTAAATTCGTCATCCCAAGTATCCCGGATCGCTTTAACAACAGTTTCTAGCATCTAAATTCCTCATCCCAAGTATCCCGGATCGCTTTAAGAACAGTTTCTAGCATCTAAATTCGTCATCCCAAGTATCCCGGACCGCTTTAAAAACAGTTTGTAGCATCTAAATTCGTCATCCCAAGTATCCCGGATCGCTTTAAGAACAGTTTCTAGCATCTAAATTCGTCAACCCAAGTATCCCGGATCGCTTTAAAAACAGTTTCTAGCATCTAAATTCGTCATCCCAAGTATCCCGGATCGCTTTAAAAACAGTTTCTAGCATCTAAATTCGTCATCCCAAGTATCCCGGATCGCTTTAAAAACAGTTTCTAGCATCTAAATTCGTCATCCCAAGTATCCCGGATCGCTTTAACAACAGTTTCTAGCATCTAAATTCCTCATCCCAAGTATCCCGGATCGCATTAAGAACAGTTTCTAGCATCTAAATTCGTCATCCCAAGTATCCCGGACCGCTTTAAAAACAGTTTGTAGCATCTAAATTCGTCATCCCAAGTATCCCGGATCGCTTTAAAAACAGTTTTTAGCATCTAAATTCGTCATCCCAAGTATCCCGGATCGCTTTAACAACAGTTTCTAGCATCTAAATTCCTCATCCCAAGTATCCCGGATCGCTTTAAGAACAGTTTCTAGCATCTAAATTCGTCATCCCAAGTATCCCGGACCGCTTTAAAAACAGTTTGTAGCATCTAAATTCGTCATCCCAAGTATCCCGGATCGCTTTAAGAACAGTTTCTAGCATCTAAATTCGTCAACCCAAGTATCCCGGATCGCTTTAAAAACAGTTTCTAGCATCTAAATTCGTCATCCCAAGTATCCCGGATCGCTTTAAAAACAGTTTCTAGCATCTAAATTCGTCATCCCAAGTATCCCGGATCGCTTTAAAAACAGTTTCTAGCATCTAAATTCGTCATCCCAAGTATCCCGGATCGCTTTAACAACAGTTTCTAGCATCTAAATTCCTCATCCCAAGTATCCCGGATCGCTTTAAGAACAGTTTCTAGCATCTAAATTCGTCATCCCAAGTATCCCGGACCGCTTTAAAAACAGTTTGTAGCATCTAAATTCGTCATCCCAAGCATCCCGGATCGCTTTAAAAACAGTTTTTAGCATCTAAATTCGTCATCCCAAGTATCCCGGATCGCTTTAACAACAGTTTCTAGCATCTAAATTCCTCATCCCAAGTATCCCGGATCGCTTTAAGAACAGTTTCTAGCATCTAAATTCGTCATCCCAAGTATCCCGGACCGCTTTAAAAACAGTTTTTAGCATCTAAATTCGTCATCCCAAGTATCCCGGATCGCTTTAAGAACAGTTTCTAGCATCTAAATTCGTCAACCCAAGTATCCCGGATCGCTTTAAAAACAGTTTCTAGCATCTAAATTCGTTATCCCAAGTATCCCGGATCGCTTTGAAAACAGTTTCTAGCATCTAAATTCGTCATCCCAAGTATCCCGGATCGCTTTAAAAACAGTTTCTAGCATCTAAATTCGTCATCCCAAGTATCCCGGACCGCTTTAAAAACAGTTTCTAGCATCTCAATTCGTCAACCCAAGTATCCCGGACCGCTTTAAAAACAGTTTCTAGCATCTAAATTCGTCATCCCAAGTATCCCGGATCGCTTTAAAAACAGTTTCTAGCATCTAAATTCGTGATCCCAAGTATCCCGGATCGCTTTAAAAACAGTTTTTAGCATCTAAATTCGTCATCCCAAGTATCCCGGATCGCTTTAAAAACAGTTTCTAGCATCTAAATTCGTCATCCCAAGTATCCCGGATCGCTTTAACAACAGTTTCTAGCATCTAAATTCGTCATTCCAAGTATCCCGGATCGCTTTAAGAACAGTTTCTAGCATCTAAATTCGTCATCCCAAGTATCCCGGATCGATTTAAAAACAGTTTCTAGCATCTAAATTCGTCATCCCAAGTATCCCGGATCGCTTTAAGAACAGTTTCTAGCATCTAAATTCGTCATCCCAAGTATCCCGGATCGCTTTAAAAACAGTTTTTAGCATCTAAATTCGTCATCCCAAGTATCCCGGATCGCTTTAAAAACAGTTTCTAGCATCTAAATTCGTCATCCCAAGTATCCCGGATCGCTTTAACAACAGTTTCTAGCATCTAAATTCGTCATCCCAAGTATCCCGGATCGCTTTAAGAACAGTTTCTAGCATCTAAATTCGTCAACCCAAGTATCCCGGATCGCTTTAACAACAGTTTCTAGCATCTAAATTCGTCATCCCAAGTATCCCGGATCGCTTTAAAAACAGTTTCTAGCATCTAAATTCGTCATCCCAAGTATCCCGGATCGCTTTAAAAACAGTTTTTAGCATCTAAATTCGTCATCCCAAGTATCCCGGATCGCTTTAAAAACAGTTTCTAGCATCTAAATTCGTCATCCCAAGTATCCCGGATCGCTTTAACAACAGTTTCTAGCATCTAAATTCCTCATCCCAAGTATCCCGGATCGCTTTAAGAACAGTTTCTAGCATCTAAATTCGTCATCCCAAGTATCCCGGATCGCTTTAAGAACAGTTTCAAGCATTTAAATTCGTCATCCCAAGTATCCCGGATCGCTTTAAAAACAGTTTCTAGCATCTAAATTCGTCATCCCAAGTATCCCGGATCGCTTTAAAAACAGTTTGTAGCATCTAAATTCGTCATCCCAAGTATCCCGGATCGCTTTAAGAACAGTTTTTAGCATCTAAATTCGTCAACCCAAGTATCCCGGATCGCTTTAACAACAGTTTCTAGCATCTAAATTCGTCATCCCAAGTATCCCGGATCGCTTTAAGAACAGTTTCTAGCATCTAAATTCGTCATCCCAAGTATCCCGGATCGCTTTAAAAACAGTTTTTAGCATCTAAATTCGTCATCCCAAGTATCCCGGATCGCTTTAAAAACAGTTTTTAGCATCTAAATTCGTCATCCCAAGTATCCCGGATCGCTTTAAGAACAGTTTCAAGCATTTAAATTCGTCATCCCAAGTATCCCGGATCGCTTTAAGAACAGTTTCTAGCATCTAAATTCGTCATCCCAAGTATCCCGGATCGCTTTAAGAACAGTTTCTAGCATCTAAATTCGTCATCCCAAGTATCCCGGATCGCTTTAACAACAGTTTCTAGCATCTAAATTCGTCATTCCAAGTATCCCGGATCGCTTTAAGAACAGTTTCTAGCATCTAAATTCGTCATCCCAAGTATCCCGGATCGATTTAAAAACAGTTTCTAGCATCTAAATTCGTCATCCCAAGTATCCCGGATCGCTTTAAGAACAGTTTCTAGCATCTAAATTCGTCATCCCAAGTATCCCGGATCGCTTTAAAAACAGTTTTTAGCATCTAAATTCGTCATCCCAAGTATCCCGGATCGCTTTAAAAACAGTTTCTAGCATCTAAATTCGTCATCCCAAGTATCCCGGATCGCTTTAACAACAGTTTCTAGCATCTAAATTCGTCATCCCAAGTATCCCGGATCGCTTTAAGAACAGTTTCTAGCATCTAAATTCGTCAACCCAAGTATCCCGGATCGCTTTAACAACAGTTTCTAGCATCTAAATTCGTCATCCCAAGTATCCCGGATCGCTTTAAAAACAGTTTCTAGCATCTAAATTCGTCATCCCAAGTATCCCGGATCGCTTTAAAAACAGTTTTTAGCATCTAAATTCGTCATCCCAAGTATCCCGGATCGCTTTAAAAACAGTTTCTAGCATCTAAATTCGTCATCCCAAGTATCCCGGATCGCTTTAACAACAGTTTCTAGCATCTAAATTCCTCATCCCAAGTATCCCGGATCGCTTTAAGAACAGTTTCTAGCATCTAAATTCGTCATCCCAAGTATCCCGGATCGCTTTAAGAACAGTTTCTAGCATCTAAATTCGTCAACCCAAGTATCCCGGATCGCTTTAACAACAGTTTCTAGCATCTAAATTCGTCATCCCAAGTATCCCGGATCGCTTTAAAAACAGTTTGTAGCATCTAAATTCGTCATCCCAAGTATCCCGGATCGCTTTAAGAACAGTTTTTAGCATCTAAATTCGTCAACCCAAGTATCCCGGATCGCTTTAACAACAGTTTCTAGCATCTAAATTCGTCATCCCAAGTATCCCGGATCGCTTTAAGAACAGTTTCTAGCATCTAAATTCGTCATCCCAAGTATCCCGGATCGCTTTAAAAACAGTTTTTAGCATCTAAATTCGTCATCCCAAGTATCCCGGATCGCTTTAAAAACAGTTTTTAGCATCTAAATTCGTCATCCCAAGTATCCCGGATCGCTTTAAGAACAGTTTCAAGCATTTAAATTCGTCATCCCAAGTATCCCGGATCGCTTTAAGAACAGTTTCTAGCATCTAAATTCGTCATCCCAAGTATCCCGGATCGCTTTAAGAACAGTTTCTAGCATCTAAATTCGTCATCCCAAGTATCCCGGATCGCTTTAAGAACAGTTTCAAGCATTTAAATTCGTCATCCCAAGTATCCCGGACCGCTTTAAAAACAGTTTGTAGCATCTAAATTCGTCATCCCAAGTATCCCGGATCGCTTTAAAAACAGTTTTTAGCATCTAAATTCGTCATCCCAAGTATCCCGGATCGCTTTAACAACAGTTTCTAGCATCTAAATTCGTCATCCCAAGTATCCCGGATCGCTTTAAAAACAGTTTCTAGCATCTAAATTCGTCATCCCAAGTATCCCGGACCGCTTTAAAAACAGTTTCTAGCATCTCAATTCGTCAACCCAAGTATCCCGGACCGCTTTAAAAACAGTTTCTAGCATCTAAATTCGTCATCCCAAGTATCCCGGATCGCTTTAAAAACAGTTTCTAGCATCTAAATTCGTCATCCCAAGTATCCCGGATCGCTTTAAAAACAGTTTTTAGCATCTAAATTCGTCATCCCAAGTATCCCGGATCGCTTTAAAAACAGTTTCTAGCATCTAAATTCGTCATCCCAAGTATCCCGGATCGCTTTAACAACAGTTTCTAGCATCTAAATTCGTCATTCCAAGTATCCCGGATCGCTTTAAGAACAGTTTCTAGCATCTAAATTCGTCATCCCAAGTATCCCGGATCGCTTTAAAAACAGTTTCTAGCATCTAAATTCGTCATCCCAAGTATCCCGGATCGCTTTAAAAACAGTTTCTAGCATCTAAATTCGTCATCCCAAGTATCCCGGATCGCTTTAAAAACAGTTTTTAGCGTCTAAATTCGTCATCCCAAGTATCCCGGATCGCTTTAAAAACAGTTTCTAGCATCTAAATTCGTCATCCCAAGTATCCCGGATCGCTTTAACAACAGTTTCTAGCATCTAAATTCGTCATCCCAAGTATCCCGGATCGCTTTAAGAACAGTTTCTAGCATCTAAATTCGTCAACCCAAGTATCCCGGATCGCTTTAACAACAGTTTCTAGCATCTAAATTCGTCATCCCAAGTATCCCGGATCGCTTTAACAACAGTTTCTAGCATTTAAATTCGTCATCCCAAGTATCCCGGATCGCTTTAAGAACAGTTTCTAGCATCTAAATTCGTCATCCCAAGTATCCCGGATCGCTTTAAAAACAGTTTCTAGCATCCTAATTCGTCATCCCAAGTATCCCGGATCGCTTTACAAACAGTTTCCAGCATCTAAATTCGTCATCCCAAGTATCCCGGACCGCTTAAAAAACAGTTTCTAGCATCTAAATTCGTCATCCCAAGTATCCCGGATCGCTTTAAAAACAGTTTCTAGCATCTAAATTCGTCATCCCAAGTATCCCGGATCGCTTTAAAAACAGTTTCTAGCATCTAAATTCGTCATCCCAAGTATCCCGGATCGCTTTAAAAACAGTTTCTAGCATCTAAATTCGTCATCCCAAGTATCCCGGACCGCTTTAAAAACAGTTTCTAGCATCTAAATTCGTCATCCCAAGTATCCCGGATCGCTTTAAAAACAGTTTTTAGCATCTAAATTCGTCATCCCAAGTATCCCGGATCGCTTTAAAAACAGTTTTTAGCATCTAAATTCGTCATCCCAAGTATCCCGGATCGCTTTAAAAACAGTTTCTAGCATCTAAATTCGTCATCCCAAGTATCCCGGATCGCTTTAACAACAGTTTCTAGCATCTAAATTCGTCATCCCAAGTATCCCGGATCGCTTTAAGAACAGTTTCTAGCATCTAAATTCGTCATCCCAAGTATCCCGGATCGCTTTAAAAACAGTTTCTAGCATCTAAATTCGTCATCCCAAGTATCCCGGATCGCTTTAAGAACAGTTTCTAGCATCTAAATTCGTCATCCCAAGTATCCCGGATCGCTTTAAAAACAGTTTCTAGCATCTAAATTCGTCATCCCAAGTATCCCGGATCGCTTTAAAAACAGTTTCTAGCATCTAAATTCGTCATCCCAAGTATCCCGGATCGCTTTAACAACAGTTTCTAGCATCTAAATTCGTCATCCCAAGTATCCCGGATCGCTTTAAAAACAGTTTCTAGCATCTAAATTCGTCATCCCAAGTATCCCGGATCGCTTTAAAAACAGTTTTTAGCATCTAAATTCGTCATCCCAAGTATCCCGGATCGCTTTAAAAACAGTTTCTAGCATCTAAATTCGTCATCCCAAGTATCCCGGATCGCTTTAACAACAGTTTCTAGCATCTAAATTCCTCATCCCAAGTATCCCGGATCGCTTTAAGAACAGTTTCTAGCATCTAAATTCGTCATCCCAAGTATCCCGGACCGCTTTAACAACAGTTTCTAGCATCTAAATTCGTCATCCCAAGTATCCCGGATCGCTTTAAAAACAGTTTTTAGCATCTAAATTCGTCATCCCAAGTATTCCGGATCGCTTTAACAACAGTTTCTAGCATCTAAATTCCTCATCCCAAGTATCCCGGATCGCTTTAAGAACAGTTTCTAGCATCTAAATTCGTCATCCCAAGTATCCCGGACCGCTTTAAAAACAGTTTGTAGCATCTAAATTCGTCATCCCAAGTATCCCGGATCGCTTTAAGAACAGTTTCTAGCATCTAAATTCGTCAACCCAAGTATCCCGGATCGCTTTAAAAACAGTTTCTAGCATCTAAATTCGTCATCCCAAGTATCCCGGATCGCTTTAACAACAGTTTCTAGCATCTAAATTCGTCATCCCAAGTATCCCGGATCGCTTTAAAAACAGTTTCTAGCATCTAAATTCGTCATCCCAAGTATCCCGGACCGCTTTAAAAACAGTTTCTAGCATCTCAATTCGTCAACCCAAGTATCCCGGACCGCTTTAAAAACAGTTTCTAGCATCTAAATTCGTCATCCCAAGTATCCCGGATCGCTTTAAAAACAGTTTCTAGCATCTACATTCGTCATCCCAAGTATCCCGGATCGCTTTAAAAACAGTTTTTAGCATCTAAATTCGTCATCCCAAGTATCCCGGATCGCTTTAAAAACAGTTTCTAGCATCTAAATTCGTCATCCCAAGTATCCCGGATCGCTTTAACAACAGTTTCTAGCATCTAAATTCGTCATTCCAAGTATCCCGGATCGCTTTAAGAACAGTTTCTAGCATCTAAATTCGTCATCCCAAGTATCCCGGATCGATTTAAAAACAGTTTCTAGCATCTAAATTCGTCATCCCAAGTATCCCGGATCGCTTTAAGAACAGTTTCTAGCATCTAAATTCGTCAACCCAAGTATCCCGGATCGCTTTAAAAACAGTTTCTAGCATCTAAATTCGTCAACCCAAGTATCCCGGACCGCTTTAAGAACAGTTCCTAGCTTCTAAATTCGTCATCCCAAGTATCCCGGATCGCTTTAAAAACAGTTTCTAGCATCTAAATTCGTCATCCCAAGTATCCCGGATCGCTTTAAAAACAGTTTTTAGCATCTAAATTCGTCATCCCAAGTATCCCGGATCGCTTTAAAAACAGTTTCTAGCATCTAAATTCGTCATCCCAAGTATCCCGGATCGCTTTAACAACAGTTTCTAGCATTTAAATTCGTCATCCCAAGTATCCCGGATCGCTTTAAGAACAGTTTCTAGCATCTAAATTCGTCATCCCAAGTATCCCGGATCGCTTTAAAAACAGTTTCTAGCATCTAAATTCGTCATCCCAAGTATCCCGGATCGCTTTAAAAACAGTTTCCAGCATCTAAATTCGTCATCCCAAGTATCCCGGATCGCTTTAAAAACAGTTTCTAGCATCTAAATTCGTCATCCCAAGTATCCCGGACCGCTTTAAAAACAGTTTCTAGCATCTAAATTCGTCAACCCAAGTATCCCGGATCGCTTTAAAAACAGTTTCTAGCATCTAAATTCGTCATCCCAAGTATCCCGGATCGCTTTAAAAACAGTTTCTAGCATCTAAATTCGTCATCCCAAGTATCCCGAACCGCTTTAAAAACAGTTTCAAGCATCTCAATTCGTCATCCCAAGTATCCCGGATCGCTTTAAAAACAGTTTCTAGCATCTAAATTCGTCATCCCAAGTATCCCGGATCGCTTTAAAAACAGTTTCCAGCATCTAAATTCGTCATCCCAAGTATCCCGGATCGCTTTAAAAACAGTTTCTAGCATCTACATTCGTCATCCCAAGTATCCCGGATCGCTTTAAAAACAGTTTTTAGCATCTAAATTCGTCATCCCAAGTATCCCGGATCGCTTTAAAAACAGTTTCTAGCATCTAAATTCGTCATCCCAAGTATCCCGGATCGCTTTAAAAACAGTTTCTAGCATCTAAATTCGTCATCCCAAGTATCCCGAACCGCTTTAAAAACAGTTTCAAGCATCTCAATTCGTCATCCCAAGTATCCCGGATCGCTTTAAAAACAGTTTCTAGCATCTAAATTCGTCATCCCAAGTATCCCGGACCGCTTTAAAAACAGTTTCTAGCATCTAAATTCGTCAACCCAAGTATCCCGGACCGCTTTAAAAACAGTTTCTAGCATCTAAATTCGTCATCCCAAGTATCCCGGATCGCTTTAAAAACAGTTTCTAGCATCTAAATTCGTCATTCCAAGTATCCCGGATCGCTTTAAAAACAGTTTTTAGCATCTAAATTCGTCATCATAAGTATCCCGGATCGCTTTAAAAACAGTTTCTAGCATCTAAATTCGTCATCCCAAGTATCCCGGATCGCTTTAACAACAGTTTCTAGCATCTAAATTCGTCATCCCAAGTATCCCGGATCGCTTTAAGAACAGTTTCTAGCATCTAAATTCGTCATCCGAAGTATCCCGGATCGATTTAAAAACAGTTTCTAGCATCTAAATTCGTCATCCCAAGTATCCCGGATCGCTTTAAAAACAGTTTCTAGCATCTAAATTCGTCATCCCAAGTATCCCGGATCGCTTTAAAAACAGTTTCTAGCATCTAAATTCGTCATCCCAAGTATCCCGGATCGCTTTAAAAACAGTTTTTAGCATCTAAATTCGTCATCCCAAGTATCCCGGATCGCTTTAAAAACAGTTTCTAGCATCTAAATTCGTCATCCCAAGTATCCCGGATCGCTTTAACAACAGTTTCTAGCATCTAAATTCGTCATCCCAAGTATTCCGGATCGCTTTAAGAACAGTTTCTAGCATCTAAATTCGTCAACCCAAGTATCCCGGATCGCTTTAACAACAGTTTCTAGCATCTAAATTCGTCATCCCAAGTATCCCGGATCGCTTTAACAACAGTTTCTAGCATTTAAATTCGTCATCCCAAGTATCCCGGATCGCTTTAAGAACAGTTTCTAGCATCTAAATTCGTCATCCCAAGTATCCCAGATCGCTTTAAAAACAGTTTCTAGCATCTAAATTCGTCATCCCAAGTATCCCGGATCGCTTTAAAAACAGTTTCTAGCATCTAAATTCGTCATCCCAAGTATCCCGGATCGCTTTAAAAACAGTTTCTAGCATCTAAATTCGTCATCCCAAGTATCCCGGACCGCTTTAAAAACAGTTTCTAGCATCTAAATTCGTCAACCCAAGTATCCCGGACCGCTTTAAAAACAGTTTCTAGCATCTAAATTCGTCATCCCAAGTATCCCGGATCGCTTTAAAAACAGTTTCTAGCATCTAAATTCGTCATCCCAAGTATCCCGGATCGCTTTAAAAACAGTTTTTAGCATCTAAATTCGTCATCCCAAGTATCCCGGATCGCTTTAAAAACAGTTTCTAGCATCTAAATTCGTCATCCCAAGTATCCCGGATCGCTTTAACAACAGTTTCTAGCATCTAAATTCGTCATCCCAAGTATCCCGGATCGCTTTAAGAACAGTTTCTAGCATCTAAATTCGTCATCCCAAGTATCCCGGATCGCTTTAAAAACAGTTTCTAGCATCTAAATTCGTCATCCCAAGTATCCCGGATCGCTTTAAGAACAGTTTCTAGCATCTAAATTCGTCATCCCAAGTATCCCGGATCGCTTTAAAAACAGTTTCTAGCATCTAAATTCGTCATCCCAAGTATCCCGGATCGCTTTAAAAACAGTTTCTAGCATCTAAATTCGTCATCCCAAGTATCCCGGATCGCTTTAACAACAGTTTCTAGCATCTAAATTCGTCATCCCAAGTATCCCGGATCGCTTTAAAAACAGTTTCTAGCATCTAAATTCGTCATCCCAAGTATCCCGGATCGCTTTAAAAACAGTTTTTAGCATCTAAATTCGTCATCCCAAGTATCCCGGATCGCTTTAAAAACAGTTTCTAGCATCTAAATTCGTCATCCCAAGTATCCCGGATCGCTTTAACAACAGTTTCTAGCATCTAAATTCCTCATCCCAAGTATCCCGGATCGCTTTAAGAACAGTTTCTAGCATCTAAATTCGTCATCCCAAGTATCCCGGACCGCTTTAAAAACAGTTTGTAGCATCTAAATTCGTCAACCCAAGTATCCCGGATCGCTTTAAGAACAGTTTCTAGCATCTAAATTCGTCATCCCAAGTATCCCGGATCGCTTTAAAAACAGTTTCTAGCATCTAAATTCGTCATCCCAAGTATCCCGGATCGCTTTAAAAACAGTTTTTAGCATCTAAATTCGTCATCCCAAGTATCCCGGATCGCTTTAAAAACAGTTTCTAGCATCTAAATTCGTCATCCCAAGTATCCCGGATCGCTTTAAAAACAGTTTCTAGCATCTAAATTCGTCATCCCAAGTATCCCGGATCGCTTTAAAAACAGTTTTTAGCATCTAAATTCGTCATCCCAAGTATCCCGGATCGCTTTAAAAACAGTTTCTAGCATCTAAATTCGTCATCCCAAGTATCCCGGATCGCTTTAACAACAGTTTCTAGCATCTAAATTCCTCATCCCAAGTATCCCGGATCGCTTTAAGAACAGTTTCTAGCATCTAAATTCGTCATCCCAAGTATCCCGGATCGCTTTAACAACAGTTTCTAGCATCTAAATTCCTCATCCCAAGTATCCCGGATCGCTTTAAAAACAGTTTCTAGCATCTAAATTCGTCATCCCAAGTATCCCGGATCGCTTTAAAAACAGTTTTTAGCATCTAAATTCGTCATCCCAAGTATCCCGGATCGCTTTAAAAACAGTTTGTAGCATCTAAATTCGTCATCCCAAGTATCCCGGATCGCTTTAAGAACAGTTTCTAGCATCTAAATTCGTCAACCCAAGTATCCCGGATCGCTTTAACAACAGTTTCTTGCATCTAAATTCGTCATCCCAAGTATCCCGGATCGCTTTAACAACAGTTTCTAGCATTTAAATTCGTCATCCCAAGTATCCCGGATCGCTTTAAGAACAGTTTCTAGCATCTAAATTCGTCATCCCAAGTATCCCGGATCGCTTTAAAAACAGTTTCTAGCATCTAAATTCGTCATCCCAAGTATCCCGGATCGCTTTAAAAACAGTTTCTAGCATCTAAATTCGTCATCCCAAGTATCCCGGATCGCTTTAAAAACAGTTTTTAGCATCTAAATTCGTCATCCCAAGTATCCCGGATCGCTTTAAAAACAGTTTCTAGCATCTAAATTCGTCATCCCAAGTATCCCGGATCGCTTTAACAACAGTTTCTAGCATCTAAATTCGTCATCCCAAGTATCCCGGATCGCTTTAAGAACAGTTTCTAGCATCTAAATTCGTCAACCCAAGTATCCCGGATCGCTTTAACAACAGTTTCTAGCATCTAAATTCCTCATCCCAAGTATCCCGGATCGCTTTAAGAACAGTTTCTAGCATCTAAATTCGTCATCCCAAGTATCCCGGATCGCTTTAAAAACAGTTTCTAGCATCTAAATTCGTCAACCCAAGTATCCCGGATCGCTTTAACAACAGTTTCTAGCATCTAAATTCGTCATCCCAAGTATCCCGGATCGCTTTAAAAACAGTTTCTAGCATCTAAATTCGTCAACCCAAGTATCCCGGATCGCTTTAACAACAGTTTCTAGCATCTAAATTCCTCATCCCAAGTATCCCGGATCGCTTTAAGAACAGTTTCTAGCATCTAAATTCGTCATCCCAAGTATCCCGGATCGCTTTAAAAACAGTTTCTAGCATCTAAATTCGTCAACCCAAGTATCCCGGATCGCTTTAACAACAGTTTCTAGCATCTAAATTCGTCATCCCAAGTATCCCGGATCGCTTTAAAAACAGTTTCTAGCATCTAAATTCGTCATCCCAAGTATCCCGGATCGCTTTAACAACAGTTTCTAGCATCTAAATTCGTCATCCCAAGTATCCCGGATCGCTTTAACAACAGTTTCTAGCATCTAAATTCCTCATCCCAAGTATCCCGGACCGCTTTAAAAACAGTTTCTAGCATCTAAATTCCTCATCCCAAGTATCCCGGACCGCTTTAAAAACAGTTTCTAGCATCTAAATTCGTCATCCCAAGTATCCCGGATCGCTTTAAAAACAGTTTCTAGCATCTAAATTCGTCATCCCAAGTATCCCGGATCGCTTTAAAAACAGTTTTTAGCATCTAAATTCGTCATCCCAAGTATCCCGGATCGCTTTAACAACAGTTTCTAGCATCTAAATTCGTCAACCCAAGTATCCCGGATCGCTTTAACAACAGTTTCTAGCATCTAAATTCGTCATCCCAAGTATCCCGGATCGCTTTAAAAACAGTTTCTAGCATCTAAATTCGTCATCCCAAGTATCCCGGATCGCTTTAAAAACAGTTTCTAGCATCTAAATTCGTCATCCCAAGTATCCCGGATCGCTTTAAAAACAGTTTCTAGCATCTAAATTCGTCATCCCAAGTATCCCGGATCGCTTTAACAACAGTTTCTAGCATCTAAATTCGTCATCCCAAGTATCCCGGATCGCTTTAAAAACAGTTTCTAGCATCTAAATTCGTCAACCCAAGTATCCCGGATCGCTTTAACAACAGTTTCTAGCATCTAAATTCCTCATCCCAAGTATCCCGGATCGCTTTAAGAACAGTTTCTAGCATCTAAATTCGTCATCCCAAGTATCCCGGACCGCTTTAAAAACAGTTTGTAGCATCTAAATTCGTCATCCCAAGTATCCCGGATCGCTTTAAGAACAGTTTCTAGCATCTAAATTCGTCAACCCAAGTATCCCGGATCGCTTTAACAACAGTTTCTTGCATCTAAATTCGTCATCTCAAGTATCCCGGATCGCTTAAACAACAGTTTCTAGCATCTAAATTCGTCATCCCAAGTATCCCGGATCGCTTTAAGAACAGTTTCTAGCATCTAAATTCGTCATCCCAAGTATCCCGGATCGCTTTAAAAACAGTTTCTAGCATCTAAATTCGTCATCCCAAGTATCCCGGATCGCTTTAAAAACAGTTTCTAGCATCTAAATTCGTCATCCCAAGTATCCCGGATCGCTTTAAAAACAGTTTTTAGCATCTAAATTCGTCATCCCAAGTATCCCGGATCGCTTTAAAAACAGTTTCTAGCATCTAAATTCGTCATCCCAAGTATCCCGGATCGCTTTAAAAACAGTTTGTAGCATCTAAATTCGTCATCCCAAGTATCCCGGATCGCTTTAAGAACAGTTTCTAGCATCTAAATTCGTCATCCCAAGTATCCCGGATCGCTTTAAAAACAGTTTCTAGCATCTAAATTCGTCATCCCAAGTATCCCGGATCGCTTTAAAAACAGTTTCTAGCATCTAAATTCGTCATCCCAAGTATCCCGGATCGCTTTAAAAACAGTTTCTAGCATCTAAATTCGTCATCCCAAGTATCCCGGACCGCTTTAAAAACAGTTTTTAGCATCTAAATTCGTCATCCCAAGTATCCCGGATCGCTTTAAGAACAGTTTGTAGCATCTAAATTCGTCATCCCAAGTATCCCGGATCGCTTTAAAAACAGTTTGTAGCATCTAAATTCGTCATCCCAAGTATCCCGGATCGCTTTAAGAACAGTTTCTAGCATCTAAATTCGTCATCCCAAGTATCCCGGACCGCTTTAAAAACAGTTTCTAGCATCTAAATTCGTCATCCCAAGTATCCCGGACCGCTTTAAAAACAGTTTCTAGCATCTAAATTCGTCATCCAAAGTATGCCGGTTCGATTTAAAAACAGTTTTTAGCACCTAAATTCGTCATCCCAAGTATCCCGGATCGCTTTAAAAACAGTTTCTAGCATCTAAATTCGTCATCCCAAGTATCCCGGATCGCTTTAACAACAGTTTCTTGCATCTAAATTCGTCATCCCAAGTATCCCGGATCGCTTTAACAACAGTTTCTAGCATTTAAATTCGTCATCCCAAGTATCCCGGATCGCTTTAAGAACAGTTTCTAGCATCTAAATTCGTCATCCCAAGTATCCCGGATCGCTTTAAAAACAGTTTCTAGCATCTAAATTCGTCATCCCAAGTATCCCGGATCGCTTTAAGAACAGTTTCTAGCATCTAAATTCGTCATCCCAAGTATCCCGGATCGCTTTAAAAACAGTTTCTAGCATCTAAATTCGTCATCCCAAGTATCCCGGATCGCTTTAAAAACAGTTTCTAGCATCTAAATTCGTCATCCCAAGTATCCCGGATCGCTTTAAAAACAGTTTGTAGCATCTAAATTCGTCATCCCAAGTATCCCGGATCGCTTTAAAAACAGTTTGTAGCATCTAAATTCGTCATCCCAAGTATCCCGGATCGCTTTAAGAACAGTTTCTAGCATCTAAATTCGTCATCCCAAGTATCCCGGATCGCTTTAAAAACAGTTTCTAGCATCTAAATTCGTCATCCCAAGTATCCCGGATCGCTTTAAAAACAGTTTCTAGCATCTAAATTCGTCATCCCAAGTATCCCGGACCGCTTTAAAAACAGTTTTTAGCATCTAAATTCGTCATCCCAAGTATCCCGGATCGCTTTAAAAACAGTTTCTAGCATCTAAATTCGTCATCCCAAGTATCCCGGATCGCTTTAAAAACAGTTTGTAGCATCTAAATTCGTCATCCCAAGTATCCCGGATCGCTTTAAGAACAGTTTCTAGCATCTAAATTCGTCATCCCAAGTATCCCGGATCGCTTTAAAAACAGTTTCTAGCATCTAAATTCGTCATCCCAAGTATCCCGGATCGCTTTAAAAACAGTTTCTAGCATCTAAATTCGTCATCCCAAGTATCCCGGACCGCTTTAAAAACAGTTTTTAGCATCTAAATTCGTCATCCCAAGTATCCCGGATCGCTTTAACAACAGTTTCTAGCATCTAAATTCGTCATCCCAAGTATCCCGGATCGCTTTAAAAACAGTTTCTAGCATCTAAATTCGTCATCCCAAGTATCCCGGATCGCTTTAAAAACAGTTTTTAGCATCTAAATTCGTCATCCCAAGTATCCCGGATCGCTTTAACAACAGTTTCTAGCATCTAAATTCGTCATCCCAAGTATCCCGGATCGCTTTAACAACAGTTTCTAGCATCTAAATTCGTCATCCCAAGTATCCCGGATCGCTTTAAAAACAGTTTCTAGCATCTAAATTCGTCATCCCAAGTATCCCGGATCGCTTTAAAAACAGTTTTTAGCATCTAAATTCGTCATCCCAAGTATCCCGGATCGCTTTAAAAACAGTTTCTAGCATCTAAATTCGTCATCCCAAGTATCCCGGATCGCTTTAACAACAGTTTCTTGCATCTAAATTCGTCATCCCAAGTATCCCGGATCGCTTTAACAACAGTTTCTAGCATTTAAATTCGTCATCCCAAGTATCCCGGATCGCTTTAAGAACAGTTTCTAGCATCTAAATTCGTCATCCCAAGTATCCCGGATCGCTTTAACAACAGTTTCTAGCATCTAAATTCGTCATCCCAAGTATCCCGGATCGCTTTAAAAACAGTTTCTAGCATCTAAATTCGTCAACCCAAGTATCCCGGATCGCTTTAACAACAGTTTCTAGCATCTAAATTCCTCATCCCAAGTATCCCGGATCGCTTTAAGAACAGTTTCTAGCATCTAAATTCGTCATCCCAAGTATCCCGGATCGCTTTAAAAACAGTTTCTAGCATCTAAATTCGTCAACCCAAGTATCCCGGATCGCTTTAACAACAGTTTCTAGCATCTAAATTCGTCATCCCAAGTATCCCGGATCGCTTTAAAAACAGTTTCTAGCATCTAAATTCGTCAACCCAAGTATCCCGGATCGCTTTAACAACAGTTTCTAGCATCTAAATTCCTCATCCCAAGTATCCCGGATCGCTTTAAGAACAGTTTCTAGCATCTAAATTCGTCAACCCAAGTATCCCGGATCGCTTTAAGAACAGTTTCTAGCATCTAAATTCGTCATCCCAAGTATCCCGGATCGCTTTAAGAACAGTTTCTAGCATCTAAATTCCTCATCCCAAGTATCCCGGATCGCTTTAAGAACAGTTTCTAGCATCTAAATTCGTCATCCCAAGTATCCCGGATCGCTTTAAAAACAGTTTCTAGCATCTAAATTCGTCAACCCAAGTATCCCGGATCGCTTTAAGAACAGTTTCTAGCATCTAAATTCGTCATCCCAAGTATCCCGGACCGCTTTAAAAACAGTTTGTAGCATCTAAATTCGTCAACCCAAGTATCCCGGATCGCTTTAAAAACAGTTTCTAGCATCTAAATTCGTCATCCCAAGTATCCCGGATCGCTTTAAAAACAGTTTCTAGCATCTAAATTCGTCATCCCAAGTATCCCGGATCGCTTTAACAACAGTTTCTAGCATCTAAATTCGTCATCCCAAGTATCCCGGATCGCTTTAACAACAGTTTCTAGCATCTAAATTCCTCATCCCAAGTATCCCGGACCGCTTTAAAAACAGTTTCTAGCATCTAAATTCCTCATCCCAAGTATCCCGGACCGCTTTAAAAACAGTTTCTAGCATCTAAATTCGTCATCCCAAGTATCCCGGATCGCTTTAAAAACAGTTTCTAGCATCTAAATTCGTCATCCCAAGTATCCCGGATCGCTTTAAAAACAGTTTTTAGCATCTAAATTCGTCATCCCAAGTATCCCGGATCGCTTTAACAACAGTTTCTAGCATCTAAATTCGTCAACCCAAGTATCCCGGATCGCTTTAACAACAGTTTCTAGCATCTAAATTCGTCATCCCAAGTATCCCGGATCGCTTTAAAAACAGTTTCTAGCATCTAAATTCGTCATCCCAAGTATCCCGGATCGCTTTAAAAACAGTTTTTAGCATCTAAATTCGTCATCCCAAGTATCCCGGATCGCTTTAAAAACAGTTTCTAGCATCTAAATTCGTCATCCCAAGTATCCCGGATCGCTTTAACAACAGTTTCTAGCATCTAAATTCGTCATCCCAAGTATCCCGGATCGCTTTAAGAACAGTTTCTAGCATCTAAATTCGTCAACCCAAGTATCCCGGATCGCTTTAACAACAGTTTCTAGCATCTAAATTCCTCATCCCAAGTATCCCGGATCGCTTTAAGAACAGTTTCTAGCATCTAAATTCGTCATCCCAAGTATCCCGGACCGCTTTAAAAACAGTTTGTAGCATCTAAATTCGTCATCCCAAGTATCCCGGATCGCTTTAAGAACAGTTTCTAGCATCTAAATTCGTCAACCCAAGTATCCCGGATCGCTTTAACAACAGTTTCTTGCATCTAAATTCGTCATCCCAAGTATCCCGGATCGCTTTAACAACAGTTTCTAGCATTTAAATTCGTCATCCCAAGTATCCCGGATCGCTTTAAGAACAGTTTCTAGCATCTAAATTCGTCGTCCCAAGTATCCCGGATCGCTTTAAAAACAGTTTCTAGCATCTAAATTCGTCATCCCAAGTATCCCGGATCGCTTTAAAAACAGTTTCTAGCATCTAAATTCGTCATCCCAAGTATCCCGGATCGCTTTAAAAACAGTTTTTAGCATCTAAATTCGTCATCCCAAGTATCCCGGATCGCTTTAAAAACAGTTTCTAGCATCTAAATTCGTCATCCCAAGTATCCCGGATCGCTTTAAAAACAGTTTGTAGCATCTAAATTCGTCATCCCAAGTATCCCGGATCGCTTTAAGAACAGTTTCTAGCATCTAAATTCGTCATCCCAAGTATCCCGGATCGCTTTAAAAACAGTTTCTAGCATCTAAATTCGTCATCCCAAGTATCCCGGATCGCTTTAAAAACAGTTTCTAGCATCTAAATTCGTCATCCCAAGTATCCCGGATCGCTTTAAAAACAGTTTCTAGCATCTAAATTCGTCATCCCAAGTATCCCGGACCGCTTTAAAAACAGTTTTTAGCATCTAAATTCGTCATCCCAAGTATCCCGGATCGCTTTAAGAACAGTTTGTAGCATCTAAATTCGTCATCCCAAGTATCCCGGATCGCTTTAAAAACAGTTTGTAGCATCTAAATTCGTCATCCCAAGTATCCCGGATCGCTTTAAGAACAGTTTCTAGCATCTAAATTCGTCATCCCAAGTATCCCGGACCGCTTTAAAAACAGTTTCTAGCATCTAAATTCGTCATCCCAAGTATCCCGGACCGCTTTAAAAACAGTTTCTAGCATCTAAATTCGTCATCCAAAGTATGCCGGTTCGATTTAAAAACAGTTTTTAGCACCTAAATTCGTCATCCCAAGTATCCCGGATCGCTTTAAAAACAGTTTCTAGCATCTAAATTCGTCATCCCAAGTATCCCGGATCGCTTTAACAACAGTTTCTTGCATCTAAATTCGTCATCCCAAGTATCCCGGATCGCTTTAACAACAGTTTCTAGCATTTAAATTCGTCATCCCAAGTATCCCGGATCGCTTTAAGAACAGTTTCTAGCATCTAAATTCGTCATCCCAAGTATCCCGGATCGCTTTAAAAACAGTTTCTAGCATCTAAATTCGTCATCCCAAGTATCCCGGATCGCTTTAAGAACAGTTTCTAGCATCTAAATTCGTCATCCCAAGTATCCCGGATCGCTTTAAAAACAGTTTCTAGCATCTAAATTCGTCATCCCAAGTATCCCGGATCGCTTTAAAAACAGTTTCTAGCATCTAAATTCGTCATCCCAAGTATCCCGGACCGCTTTAAAAACAGTTTTTAGCATCTAAATTCGTCATCCCAAGTATCCCGGATCGCTTTAAAAACAGTTTCTAGCATCTAAATTCGTCATCCCAAGTATCCCGGATCGCTTTAAAAACAGTTTGTAGCATCTAAATTCGTCATCCCAAGTATCCCGGATCGCTTTAAGAACAGTTTCTAGCATCTAAATTCGTCATCCCAAGTATCCCGGATCGCTTTAAAAACAGTTTCTAGCATCTAAATTCGTCATCCCAAGTATCCCGGATCGCTTTAACAACAGTTTCTAGCATCTAAATTCGTCATCCCAAGTATCCCGGATCGCTTTAACAACAGTTTCTAGCATCTAAATTCGTCATCCCAAGTATCCCGGATCGCTTTAAAAACAGTTTCTAGCATCTAAATTCGTCATCCCAAGTATCCCGGATCGCTTTAAAAACAGTTTTTAGCATCTAAATTCGTCATCCCAAGTATCCCGGATCGCTTTAACAACAGTTTCTAGCATCTAAATTCGTCATCCCAAGTATCCCGGATCGCTTTAACAACAGTTTCTAGCATCTAAATTCGTCATCCCAAGTATCCCGGATCGCTTTAAAAACAGTTTCTAGCATCTAAATTCGTCATCCCAAGTATCCCGGATCGCTTTAAAAACAGTTTTTAGCATCTAAATTCGTCATCCCAAGTATCCCGGATCGCTTTAAAAACAGTTTCTAGCATCTAAATTCGTCATCCCAAGTATCCCGGATCGCTTTAACAACAGTTTCTTGCATCTAAATTCGTCATCCCAAGTATCCCGGATCGCTTTAACAACAGTTTCTAGCATTTAAATTCGTCATCCCAAGTATCCCGGATCGCTTTAAGAACAGTTTCTAGCATCTAAATTCGTCATCCCAAGTATCCCGGATCGCTTTAAAAACAGTTTCTAGCATCTAAATTCGTCATCCCAAGTATCCCGGATCGCTTTAAAAACAGTTTCTAGCATCTAAATTCGTCATCCCAAGTATCCCGGATCGCTTTAAAAACAGTTTTTAGCATCTAAATTCGTCATCCCAAGTATCCCGGATCGCTTTAAAAACAGTTTTTAGCATCTAAATTCGTCATCCCAAGTATCCCGGATCGCTTTAAAAACAGTTTGTAGCATCTAAATTCGTCATCCCAAGTATCCCGGATCGCTTTAAGAACAGTTTCTAGCATCTAAATTCGTCATCCCAAGTATCCCGGATCGCTTTAAAAACAGTTTCTAGCATCTAAATTCGTCATCCCAAGTATCCCGGATCGCTTTAAAAACAGTTTCTAGCATCTAAATTCGTCATCCCAAGTATCCCGGATCGCTTTAAAAACAGTTTCTAGCATCTAAATTCGTCATCCCAAGTATCCCGGACCGCTTTAAAAACAGTTTTTAGCATCTAAATTCGTCATCCCAAGTATCCCGGATCGCTTTAAGAACAGTTTCTAGCATCTAAATTCGTCATCCCAAGTATCCCGGATCGCTTTAAAAACAGTTTCTAGCATCTAAATTCGTCATCCCAAGTATCCCGGATCGCTTTAAAAACAGTTTCTAGCATCTAAATTCGTCATCCCAAGTATCCCGGATCGCTTTAAAAACAGTTTTTAGCATCTAAATTCGTCATCCCAAGTATCCCGGATCGCTTTAACAACAGTTTCTAGCATCTAAATTCGTCAACCCAAGTATCCCGGATCGCTTTAAAAACAGTTTCTAGCATCTAAATTCGTCATCCCAAGTATCCCGGACCGCTTTAAAAACAGTTTCTAGCATCTAAATTCGTCATCCCAAGTATCCCGGATCGCTTTAAAAACAGTTTTTAGCATCTAAATTCGTCATCCCAAGTATCCCGGATCGCTTTAAAAACAGTTTCTAGCATCTAAATTCGTCATCCCAAGTATCCCGGATCGCTTTAACAACAGTTTCTAGCATCTAAATTCGTCATCCCAAGTATCCCGGATCGCTTTAAAAACAGTTTCTAGCATCTAAATTCGTCATCCCAAGTATCCCGGATCGCTTTAAAAACAGTTTTTAGCATCTAAATTCGTCATCCCAAGTATCCCGGATCGCTTTAAAAACAGTTTCTAGCATCTAAATTCGTCATCCCAAGTATCCCGGATCGCTTTAACAACAGTTTCTAGCATCTAAATTCGTCATCCCAAGTATCCCGGATCGCTTTAAGAACAGTTTCTAGCATCTAAATTCGTCAACCCAAGTATCCCGGATCGCTTTAACAACAGTTTCTAGCATCTAAATTCCTCATCCCAAGTATCCCGGATCGCTTTAAGAACAGTTTCTAGCATCTAAATTCGTCATCCCAAGTATCCCGGATCGCTTTAAAAACAGTTTCTAGCATCTAAATTCGTCAACCCAAGTATCCCGGATCGCTTTAACAACAGTTTCTAGCATCTAAATTCGTCATCCCAAGTATCCCGGATCGCTTTAAAAACAGTTTCTAGCATCTAAATTCGTCATCCCAAGTATCCCGGATCGCTTTAAAAACAGTTTTTAGCATCTAAATTCGTCATCCCAAGTATCCCGGATCGCTTTAACAACAGTTTCTAGCATCTAACTTCGTCATCCCAAGTATCCCGGATCGCTTTAAAAACAGTTTCTAGCATCTAAATTCGTCATCCCAAGTATCCCGGATCGCTTTAAAAACAGTTTCTAGCATCTAAATTCGTCATCCCAAGTATCCCGGATCGCTTTAAAAACAGTTTTTAGCATCTAAATTCGTCATCCCAAGTATCCCGGATCGCTTTAAAAACAGTTTCTAGCATCTAAATTCGTCATCCCAAGTATCCCGGATCGCTTTAACAACAGTTTCTAGCATCTAAATTCGTCAACCCAAGTATCCCGGATCGCTTTAACAACAGTTTCTAGCATCTAAATTCGTCATCCCAAGTATCCCGGATCGCTTTAAAAACAGTTTCTAGCATCTAAATTCGTCATCCCAAGTATCCCGGATCGCTTTAAAAACAGTTTCTAGCATCTAAATTCGTCATCCCAAGTATCCCGGATCGCTTTAAAAACAGTTTCTAGCATCTTGGTTCGTCAACCCAAGTATCCCGGATCGCTTTAAAAACAGTTTCTAGCATCTAAATTCGTCAACCCAAGTATACCGGATCGCTTTAACAACAGTTTCTAGCATCTAAATTCGTCAACCCAAGCATCCCGGATCGCTTTAACAACAGTTTCTAGCATCTAAATTCGTCATCCCAAGTATCCCGGATCGCTTTAAAAACAGTTTCTAGCATCTAAATTCGTCATCCCAAGTATCCCGGATCGCTTTAACAACAGTTTCTAGCATCTAAATTCGTCAACCCAAGCATCCCGGATCGCTTTAACAACAGTTTCTAGCATCTAAATTCGTCATCCCAAGTATCCCGGATCGCTTTAAAAACAGTTTCTAGCATCTAAATTCGTCATCCCAAGTATCCCGGATCGCTTTAAAAACAGTTTCTAGCATCTAAATTCGTCATCCCAAGTATCCCGGATCGCTTTAACAACAGTTTCTAGCATCTAAATTCGTCAACCCAAGTATCCCGGATCGCTTTAAAAACAGTTTTTAGCATCTAAATTCGTCATCCCAAGTATCCCGGATCGCTTTAAAAACAGTTTCTAGCATCTAAATTCGTCATCCCAAGTATCCCGGATCGCTTTAACAACAGTTTCTAGCATCTAAATTCGTCATCCCAAGTATCCCGGATCGCTTTAAAAACAGTTTCTAGCATCTAAATTCGTCATCCCAAGTATCCCGGATCGCTTTAAAAACAGTTTTTAGCATCTAAATTCGTCATCCCAAGTATCCCGGATCGCTTTAACAACAGTTTCTAGCATCTAAATTCGTCATCCCAAGTATCCCGGATCGCTTTAAAAACAGTTTCTAGCATCTAAATTCGTCATCCCAAGTATCCCGGATCGCTTTAAAAACAGTTTCTAGCATCTAAATTCGTCATCCCAAGTATCCCGGATCGCTTTAAAAACAGTTTTTAGCATCTAAATTCGTCATCCCAAGTATCCCGGATCGCTTTAAAAACAGTTTCTAGCATCTAAATTCGTCATCCCAAGTATCCCGGATCGCTTTAACAACAGTTTCTAGCATCTAAATTCGTCAACCCAAGCATCCCGGATCGCTTTAACAACAGTTTCTAGCATCTAAATTCGTCATCCCAAGTATCCCGGATCGCTTTAAAAACAGTTTCTAGCATCTAAATTCGTCATCCCAAGTATCCCGGATCGCTTTAAAAACAGTTTCTAGCATCTAAATTCGTCATCCCAAGTATCCCGGATCGCTTTAACAACAGTTTCTAGCATCTAAATTCGTCAACCCAAGTATCCCGGATCGCTTTAACAACAGTTTCTAGCATCTAAATTCGTCATCCCAAGTATCCCGGATCGCTTTAAAAACAGTTTCTAGCATCTAAATTCGTCATCCCAAGTATCCCGGATCGCTTTAAAAACAGTTTTTAGCATCTAAATTCGTCATCCCAAGTATCCCGGATCGCTTTAAAAACAGTTTCTAGCATCTAAATTCGTCATCCCAAGTATCCCGGATCGCTTTAACAACAGTTTCTAGCATCTAAATTCGTCATCCCAAGTATCCCGGATCGCTTTAAGAACAGTTTCTAGCATCTAAATTCGTCAACCCAAGTATCCCGGATCGCTTTAAGAACAGTTTCTAGCATCTAAATTCGTCATCCCAAGTATCCCGGATCGCTTTAAAAACAGTTTCTAGCATCTAAATTCGTCATCCCAAGTATCCCGGATCGCTTTAACAACAGTTTCTAGCATCTAAATTCGTCATCCCAAGTATCCCGGATCGCTTTAAGAACAGTTTCTAGCATCTAAATTCGTCATCCCAAGTATCCCGGATCGCTTTAAAAACAGTTTCTAGCATCTAAATTCGTCATCCCAAGTATCCCGGATCGCTTTAAAAACAGTTTCTAGCATCTAAATTCGTCATCCCAAGTATCCCGGATCGCTTTAAAAACAGTTTCTAGCATCTAAATTCGTCATCCCAAGTATCCCGGATCGCTTTAACAACAGTTTTTAGCATCTAAATTCGTCATCCCAAGTATCCTGGATCGCTTTAAAAACAGTTTCTAGCATCTAAATTCGTCATCCCAAGTATCCCGGATCGCTTTAACAACAGTTTCTAGCATTTAAATTCGTCATCCCAAGTATCCCGGATCGCTTTAAGAACAGTTTCTAGCATCTAAATTCGTCATCCCAAGTATCCCGGACCGCTTTAAAAACAGTTTCAAGCATCTAAATTCGTCATCCCAAGTATCCCGGACCGCTTTAAAAACAGTTTCAAGCATCTAAATTCGTCAACCCAAGTATCCCGGACCGCTTTAAAAACAGTTTCTAGCATCTAAATTCGTCATCCCAAGTATCCCGGATCGCTTTAAAAACAGTTTCTAGCATCTAAATTCGTCATCCCAAGTATCCCGGATCGCTTTAAAAACAGTTTTTAGCATCTAAATTCGTCATCCCAAGTATCCCGGATCGCTTTAAAAACAGTTTCTAGCATCTAAATTCGTCATCCCAAGTATCCCGGATCGCTTTAACAACAGTTTCTAGCATCTAAATTCGTCATCCCAAGTATCCCGGATCGCTTTAAGAACAGTTTCTAGCATCTAAATTCGTCATCCCAAGTATCCCGGATCGCTTTAAAAACAGTTTCTAGCATCTAAATTCGTCATCCCAAGTATCCCGGATCGCTTTAAAAACAGTTTCTAGCATCTAAATTCGTCATCCCAAGTATCCCGGATCGCTTTAAAAACAGTTTCTAGCATCTAAATTCGTCATCCCAAGTATCCCGGATCGCTTTAAAAACAGTTTTTAGCATCTAAATTCGTCATCCCAAGTATCCCGGATCGCTTTAAAAACAGTTTCTAGCATCTAAATTCGTCATCCCAAGTATCCCGGATCGCTTTAACAACAGTTTCTAGCATCTAAATTCGTCATCCCAAGTATCCCGGATCGCTTTAAAAACAGTTCCTTGCATCTAAATTCGTCATCGCAAGTATCCCGGATCGCTTTAAGAACAGTTTCTAGCATCTAAATTCGTCAACCCAAGTATCCCGGATCGCTTTAACAACAGTTTCTAGCATCTAAATTCGTCATCCCAAGTATCCCGGATCGCTTTAAGAACAGTTTCTAGCATCTAAATTCGTCATCCCAAGTATCCCGGATCGCTTTAACAACAGTTTCTAGCATCTAAATTCGTCATCCCAAGTATCCCGGATCGCTTTAAAAACAGTTTTTAGCATCTAAATTCGTCATCCCAAGTATCCCGGATCGCTTTAAAAACAGTTTCTAGCATCTAAATTCGTCATCCCAAGTATCCCGGATCGCTTTAAAAACAGTTTCTAGCATCTAAATTCGTCATCCCAAGTATCCCGGATCGCTTTAAAAACAGTTTTTAGCATCTAAATTCGTCATCCCAAGTATCCCGGATCGCTTTAAAAACAGTTTCTAGCATCTAAATTCGTCATCCCAAGTATCCCGGATCGCTTTAAAAACAGTTTCTAGCATCTAAATTCGTCATCCCAAGTATCCCGGATCGCTTTAAAAACAGTTTCTAGCATCTAAATTCGTCATCCCAAGTATCCCGGATCGCTTTAAAAACAGTTTCTAGCATCTAAATTCGTCATCCCAAGTATCCCGGATCGCTTTAAAAACAGTTTCTAGCATCTAAATTCGTCATCCCAAGTATCCCGGATCGCTTTAAAAACAGTTTTTAGCATCTAAATTCGTCATCCCAAGTATCCCGGATCGCTTTAAAAACAGTTTCTAGCATCTAAATTCGTCATCCCAAGTATCCCGGATCGCTTTAACAACAGTTTCTAGCATTTAAATTCGTCATCCCAAGTATCCCGGATCGCTTTAAAAACAGTTTTTAGCATCTAAATTCGTCATCCCAAGTATCCCGGATCGCTTTAAAAACAGTTTCTAGCATCTAAATTCGTCATCCCAAGTATCCCGGATCGCTTTAAAAACAGTTTCTAGCATCTAAATTCGTCATCCCAAGTATCCCGGATCGCTTTAAAAACAGTTTTTAGCATCTAAATTCGTCATCCCAAGTATCCCGGATCGCTTTAAAAACAGTTTCTAGCATCTAAATTCGTCATCCCAAGTATCCCGGATCGCTTTAAAAACAGTTTCTAGCATCTAAATTCGTCATCCCAAGTATCCCGGACCGCTTTAAAAACAGTTTCTAGCATCTAAATTCGTCATCCCAAGTATCCCGGATCGCTTTAAGAACAGTTTCTAGCATCTAAATTCGTCATCCCAAGTATCCCGGATCGCTTTAAAAACAGTTTCTAGCATCTAAATTCGTCATCCCAAGTATCCCGGATCGCTTTAAGAACAGTTTCTAGCATCTAAATTCGTCATCCCAAGTATCCCGGATCGCTTTAACAACAGTTTCTAGCATCTAAATTCGTCATCCCAAGTATCCCGGATCGCTTTAAAAACAGTTTTTAGCATCTAAATTCGTCATCCCAAGTATCCCGGATCGCTTTAAGAACAGTTTCTAGCATCTAAATTCGTCATCCCAAGTATCCCGGATCGCTTTAAGAACAGTTTCTAGCATCTAAATTCGTCATCCCAAGTATCCCGGATCGCTTTAACAACAGTTTCTAGCATCTAAATTCGTCATCCCAAGTATCCCGGATCGCTTTAAAAACAGTTTCTAGCATCTAAATTCGTCATCCCAAGTATCCCGGATCGCTTTAAGAACAGTTTCTAGCATCTAAATTCGTCATCCCAAGTATCCCGGATCGCTTTAACAACAGTTTCTAGCATCTAAATTCGTCATCCCAAGTATCCCGGATCGCTTTAAAAACAGTTTTTAGCATCTAAATTCGTCATCCCAAGTATCCCGGATCGCTTTAAGAACAGTTTCTAGCATCTAAATTCGTCAACCCAAGTATCCCGGATCGCTTTAACAACAGTTTCTAGCATCTAAATTCGTCATCCCAAGTATCCCGGATCGCTTTAAGAACAGTTTCTAGCATCTAAATTCGTCATCCCAAGTATCCCGGATCGCTTTAAAAACAGTTTCTAGCATCTAAATTCGTCATCCCAAGTATCCCGGATCGCTTTAAAAACAGTTTTTAGCATCTAAATTCGTCATCCCAAGTATCCCGGATCGCTTTAAAAACAGTTTCTAGCATCTAAATTCGTCATCCCAAGTATCCCGGATCGCTTTAAAAACAGTTTCTAGCATCTAAATTCGTCATCCCAAGTATCCCGGTTCGCTTTAAAAACAGTTTCTAGCATCTAAATTCGTCATCCCAAGTATCCCGGATCGCTTTAAGAACAGTTTCTAGCATCTAAATTCGTCATCCCAAGTATCCCGGTTCGCTTTAAAAACAGTTTCTAGCATCTAAATTCGTCATCCCAAGTATCCCGGATCGCTTTAAGAACAGTTTCTAGCATCTAAATTCGTCATCCCAAGTATCCCGGATCGCTTTAACAACAGTTTCTAGCATCTAAATTCGTCATCCCAAGTATCCCGGATCGCTTTAAAAACAGTTTTTAGCATCTAAATTCGTCATCCCAAGTATCCCGGATCGCTTTAAGAACAGTTTCTAGCATCTAAATTCGTCATCCCAAGTATCCCGGATCGCTTTAAGAACAGTTTCTAGCATCTAAATTCGTCATCCCAAGTATCCCGGATCGCTTTAACAACAGTTTCTAGCATCTAAATTCGTCATCCCAAGTATCCCGGATCGCTTTAACAACAGTTTCTAGCATCTAAATTCGTCATCCCAAGTATCCCGGATCGCTTTAAGAACAGTTTCTAGCATCTAAATTCGTCATCCCAAGTATCCCGGATCGCTTTAACAACAGTTTCTAGCATCTAAATTCGTCATCCCAAGTATCCCGGATCGCTTTAAAAACAGTTTTTAGCATCTAAATTCGTCATCCCAAGTATCCCGGATCGCTTTAAGAACAGTTTCTAGCATCTAAATTCGTCAACCCAAGTATCCCGGATCGCTTTAACAACAGTTTCTAGCATCTAAATTCGTCATCCCAAGTATCCCGGATCGCTTTAAGAACAGTTTCTAGCATCTAAATTCGTCATCCCAAGTATCCCGGATCGCTTTAACAACAGTTTCTAGCATCTAAATTCGTCATCCCAAGTATCCCGGATCGCTTTAAAAACAGTTTTTAGCATCTAAATTCGTCATCCCAAGTATCCCGGATCGCTTTAAGAACAGTTTCTAGCATCTAAATTCGTCATCCCAAGTATCCCGGATCGCTTTAACAACAGTTTCTAGCATCTAAATTCGTCATCCCAAGTATCCCGGATCGCTTTAAAAACAGTTTTTAGCATCTAAATTCGTCATCCCAAGTATCCCGGATCGCTTTAAGAACAGTTTCTAGCATCTAAATTCGTCAACCCAAGTATCCCGGATCGCTTTAACAACAGTTTCTAGCATCTAAATTCGTCATCCCAAGTATCCCGGATCGCTTTAAGAACAGTTTCTAGCATCTAAATTCGTCATCCCAAGTATCCCGGATCGCTTTAACAACAGTTTCTAGCATCTAAATTCGTCATCCCAAGTATCCCGGATCGCTTTAAAAACAGTTTCTAGCATCTAAATTCGTCATCCCAAGTATCCCGGATCGCTTTAAGAACAGTTTCTAGCATCTAAATTCGTCATCCCAAGTATCCCGGATCGCTTTAACAACAGTTTCTAGCATCTAAATTCGTCATCCCAAGTATCCCGGATCGCTTTAAAAACAGTTTTTAGCATCTAAATTCGTCATCCCAAGTATCCCGGATCGCTTTAAGAACAGTTTCTAGCATCTAAATTCGTCATCCCAAGTATCCCGGATCGCTTTAAAAACAGTTTCTAGCATCTAAATTCGTCATCCCAAGTATCCCGGATCGCTTTAAAAACAGTTTTTAGCATCTAAATTCGTCATCCCAAGTATCCCGGATCGCTTTAAAAACAGTTTCTAGCATCTAAATTCGTCATCCCAAGTATCCCGGATCGCTTTAACAACAGTTTCTAGCATCTAAATTCGTCATCCCAAGTATCCCGGATCGCTTTAAGAACAGTTTCTAGCATCTAAATTCGTCATCCCAAGTATCCCGGATCGCTTTAACAACAGTTTCTAGCATCTAAATTCGTCATCCCAAGTATCCCGGATCGCTTTAAAAACAGTTTTTAGCATCTAAATTCGTCATCCCAAGTATCCCGGATCGCTTTAAAAACAGTTTCTAGCATCTAAATTCGTCATCCCAAGTATCCCGGATCGCTTTAAAAACAGTTTCTAGCATCTAAATTCGTCATCCCAAGTATCCCGGATCGCTTTAAAAACAGTTTTTAGCATCTAAATTCGTCATCCCAAGTATCCCGGATCGCTTTAAAAACAGTTTCTAGCATCTAAATTCGTCATCCCAAGTATCCCGGATCGCTTTAAAAACAGTTTCTAGCATCTAAATTCGTCATCCCAAGTATCCCGGATCGCTTTAAAAACAGTTTCTAGCATCTAAATTCGTCATCCCAAGTATCCCGGATCGCTTTAAAAACAGTTTCTAGCATCTAAATTCGTCATCCCAAGTATCCCGGATCGCTTTAAAAACAGTTTCTAGCATCTAAATTCGTCATCCCAAGTATCCCGGATCGCTTTAAAAACAGTTTTTAGCATCTAAATTCGTCATCCCAAGTATCCCGGATCGCTTTAAAAACAGTTTCTAGCATCTAAATTCGTCATCCCAAGTATCCCGGATCGCTTTAACAACAGTTTCTAGCATCTAAATTCGTCATCCCAAGTATCCCGGATCGCTTTAAAAACAGTTTTTAGCATCTAAATTCGTCATCCCAAGTATCCCGGATCGCTTTAAAAACAGTTTCTAGCATCTAAATTCGTCATCCCAAGTATCCCGGATCGCTTTAAAAACAGTTTCTAGCATCTAAATTCGTCATCCCAAGTATCCCGGATCGCTTTAAAAACAGTTTTTAGCATCTAAATTCGTCATCCCAAGTATCCCGGATCGCTTTAAAAACAGTTTCTAGCATCTAAATTCGTCATCCCAAGTATCCCGGATCGCTTTAAAAACAGTTTCTAGCATCTAAATTCGTCATCCCAAGTATCCCGGATCGCTTTAAAAACAGTTTCTAGCATCTAAATTCGTCATCCCAAGTATCCCGGATCGCTTTAAGAACAGTTTCTAGCATCTAAATTCGTCATCCCAAGTATCCCGGATCGCTTTAAAAACAGTTTCTAGCATCTAAATTCGTCATCCCAAGTATCCCGGATCGCTTTAAGAACAGTTTCTAGCATCTAAATTCGTCATCCCAAGTATCCCGGATCGCTTTAACAACAGTTTCTAGCATCTAAATTCGTCATCCCAAGTATCCCGGATCGCTTTAAAAACAGTTTTTAGCATCTAAATTCGTCATCCCAAGTATCCCGGATCGCTTTAAGAACAGTTTCTAGCATCTAAATTCGTCATCCCAAGTATCCCGGATCGCTTTAAGAACAGTTTCTAGCATCTAAATTCGTCATCCCAAGTATCCCGGATCGCTTTAACAACAGTTTCTAGCATCTAAATTCGTCATCCCAAGTATCCCGGATCGCTTTAACAACAGTTTCTAGCATCTAAATTCGTCATCCCAAGTATCCCGGATCGCTTTAAGAACAGTTTCTAGCATCTAAATTCGTCATCCCAAGTATCCCGGATCGCTTTAACAACAGTTTCTAGCATCTAAATTCGTCATCCCAAGTATCCCGGATCGCTTTAAAAACAGTTTTTAGCATCTAAATTCGTCATCCCAAGTATCCCGGATCGCTTTAAGAACAGTTTCTAGCATCTAAATTCGTCAACCCAAGTATCCCGGATCGCTTTAACAACAGTTTCTAGCATCTAAATTCCTCATCCCAAGTATCCCGGATCGCTTTAAGAACAGTTTCTAGCATCTAAATTCGTCATCCCAAGTATCCCGGATCGCTTTAAAAACAGTTTCTAGCATCTAAATTCGTCATCCCAAGTATCCCGGATCGCTTTAAAAACAGTTTTTAGCATCTAAATTCGTCATCCCAAGTATCCCGGATCGCTTTAAAAACAGTTTCTAGCATCTAAATTCGTCATCCCAAGTATCCCGGATCGCTTTAAAAACAGTTTCTAGCATCTAAATTCGTCATCCCAAGTATCCCGGATCGCTTTAAAAACAGTTTCTAGCATCTAAATTCGTCATCCCAAGTATCCCGGATCGCTTTAAGAACAGTTTCTAGCATCTAAATTCGTCATCCCAAGTATCCCGGATCGCTTTAAAAACAGTTTCTAGCATCTAAATTCGTCATCCCAAGTATCCCGGATCGCTTTAAGAACAGTTTCTAGCATCTAAATTCGTCATCCCAAGTATCCCGGATCGCTTTAACAACAGTTTCTAGCATCTAAATTCGTCATCCCAAGTATCCCGGATCGCTTTAAAAACAGTTTTTAGCATCTAAATTCGTCATCCCAAGTATCCCGGATCGCTTTAAGAACAGTTTCTAGCATCTAAATTCGTCATCCCAAGTATCCCGGATCGCTTTAAGAACAGTTTCTAGCATCTAAATTCGTCATCCCAAGTATCCCGGATCGCTTTAACAACAGTTTCTAGCATCTAAATTCGTCATCCCAAGTATCCCGGATCGCTTTAAAAACAGTTTCTAGCATCTAAATTCGTCATCCCAAGTATCCCGGATCGCTTTAACAACAGTTTCTAGCATCTAAATTCGTCATCCCAAGTATCCCGGATCGCTTTAACAACAGTTTCTAGCATCTAAATTCGTCATCCCAAGTATCCCGGATCGCTTTAAAAACAGTTTTTAGCATCTAAATTCGTCATCCCAAGTATCCCGGATCGCTTTAAGAACAGTTTCTAGCATCTAAATTCGTCAACCCAAGTATCCCGGATCGCTTTAACAACAGTTTCTAGCATCTAAATTCGTCATCCCAAGTATCCCGGATCGCTTTAAGAACAGTTTCTAGCATCTAAATTCGTCATCCCAAGTATCCCGGATCGCTTTAACAACAGTTTCTAGCATCTAAATTCGTCATCCCAAGTATCCCGGATCGCTTTAAAAACAGTTTTTAGCATCTAAATTCGTCATCCCAAGTATCCCGGATCGCTTTAAAAACAGTTTCTAGCATCTAAATTCGTCATCCCAAGTATCCCGGATCGCTTTAAAAACAGTTTCTAGCATCTAAATTCGTCATCCCAAGTATCCCGGATCGCTTTAAAAACAGTTTTTAGCATCTAAATTCGTCATCCCAAGTATCCCGGATCGCTTTAAAAACAGTTTCTAGCATCTAAATTCGTCATCCCAAGTATCCCGGATCGCTTTAACAACAGTTTCTAGCATCTAAATTCGTCATCCCAAGTATCCCGGATCGCTTTAAAAACAGTTTTTAGCATCTAAATTCGTCATCCCAAGTATCCCGGATCGCTTTAAAAACAGTTTCTAGCATCTAAATTCGTCATCCCAAGTATCCCGGATCGCTTTAAAAACAGTTTCTAGCATCTAAATTCGTCATCCCAAGTATCCCGGATCGCTTTAAAAACAGTTTTTAGCATCTAAATTCGTCATCCCAAGTATCCCGGATCGCTTTAAAAACAGTTTCTAGCATCTAAATTCGTCAACCCAAGTATCCCGGATCGCTTTAAAAACAGTTTCTAGCATCTAAATTCGTCATCCCAAGTATCCCGGATCGCTTTAAAAACAGTTTCTAGCATCTAAATTCGTCATCCCAAGTATCCCGGATCGCTTTACGAACAGTTTCTAGCATCTAAATTCGTCATCCCAAGTATCCCGGATCGCTTTAAAAACAGTTTCTAGCATCTAAATTCGTCATCCCAAGTATCCCGGATCGCTTTAAGAACAGTTTCTAGCATCTAAATTCGTCATCCCAAGTATCCCGGATCGCTTTAACAACAGTTTCTAGCATCTAAATTCGTCATCCCAAGTATCCCGGATCGCTTTAAAAACAGTTTTTAGCATCTAAATTCGTCATCCCAAGTATCCCGGATCGCTTTAAGAACAGTTTCTAGCATCTAAATTCGTCATCCCAAGTATCCCGGATCGCTTTAAGAACAGTTTCTAGCATCTAAATTCGTCATCCCAAGTATCCCGGATCGCTTTAACAACAGTTTCTAGCATCTAAATTCGTCATCCCAAGTATCCCGGATCGCTTTAAAAACAGTTTCTAGCATCTAAATTCGTCATCCCAAGTATCCCGGATCGCTTTAAGAACAGTTTCTAGCATCTAAATTCGTCAACCCAAGTATCCCGGATCGCTTTAACAACAGTTTCTAGCATCTAAATTCGTCATCCCAAGTATCCCGGATCGCTTTAAAAACAGTTTTTAGCATCTAAATTCGTCATCCCAAGTATCCCGGATCGCTTTAAGAACAGTTTCTAGCATCTAAATTCGTCAACCCAAGTATCCCGGATCGCTTTAACAACAGTTTCTAGCATCTAAATTCGTCATCCCAAGTATCCCGGATCGCTTTAAGAACAGTTTCTAGCATCTAAATTCGTCATCCCAAGTATCCCGGATCGCTTTAAAAACAGTTTCTAGCATCTAAATTCGTCATCCCAAGTATCCCGGATCGCTTTAAAAACAGTTTTTAGCATCTAAATTCGTCATCCCAAGTATCCCGGATCGCTTTAAAAACAGTTTCTAGCATCTAAATTCGTCATCCCAAGTATCCCGGATCGCTTTAAAAACAGTTTCTAGCATCTAAATTCGTCATCCCAAGTATCCCGGATCGCTTTAAAAACAGTTTCTAGCATCTAAATTCGTCATCCCAAGTATCCCGGATCGCTTTAAGAACAGTTTCTAGCATCTAAATTCGTCATCCCAAGTATCCCGGATCGCTTTAAAAACAGTTTCTAGCATCTAAATTCGTCATCCCAAGTATCCCGGATCGCTTTAAGAACAGTTTCTAGCATCTAAATTCGTCAACCCAAGTATCCCGGATCGCTTTAACAACAGTTTCTAGCATCTAAATTCGTCATCCCAAGTATCCCGGATCGCTTTAAAAACAGTTTTTAGCATCTAAATTCGTCATCCCAAGTATCCCGGATCGCTTTAAGAACAGTTTCTAGCATCTAAATTCGTCATCCCAAGTATCCCGGATCGCTTTAAGAACAGTTTCTAGCATCTAAATTCGTCATCCCAAGTATCCCGGATCGCTTTAACAACAGTTTCTAGCATCTAAATTCGTCATCCCAAGTATCCCGGATCGCTTTAAAAACAGTTTCTAGCATCTAAATTCGTCATCCCAAGTATCCCGGATCGCTTTAAGAACAGTTTCTAGCATCTAAATTCGTCAACCCAAGTATCCCGGATCGCTTTAACAACAGTTTCTAGCATCTAAATTCGTCATCCCAAGTATCCCGGATCGCTTTAAAAACAGTTTTTAGCATCTAAATTCGTCATCCCAAGTATCCCGGATCGCTTTAAGAACAGTTTCTAGCATCTAAATTCGTCAACCCAAGTATCCCGGATCGCTTTAACAACAGTTTCTAGCATCTAAATTCGTCATCCCAAGTATCCCGGATCGCTTTAAAAACAGTTTCTAGCATCTAAATTCGTCATCCCAAGTATCCCGGATCGCTTTAACAACAGTTTCTAGCATCTAAATTCGTCATCCCAAGTATCCCGGATCGCTTTAAAAACAGTTTTTAGCATCTAAATTCGTCATCCCAAGTATCCCGGATCGCTTTAAGAACAGTTTCTAGCATCTAAATTCGTCATCCCAAGTATCCCGGATCGCTTTAACAACAGTTTCTAGCATCTAAATTCGTCATCCCAAGTATCCCGGATCGCTTTAAAAACAGTTTTTAGCATCTAAATTCGTCATCCCAAGTATCCCGGATCGCTTTAAGAACAGTTTCTAGCATCTAAATTCGTCAACCCAAGTATCCCGGATCGCTTTAACAACAGTTTCTAGCATCTAAATTCGTCATCCCAAGTATCCCGGATCGCTTTAAGAACAGTTTCTAGCATCTAAATTCGTCATCCCAAGTATCCCGGATCGCTTTAACAACAGTTTCTAGCATCTAAATTCGTCATCCCAAGTATCCCGGATCGCTTTAAAAACAGTTTCTAGCATCTAAATTCGTCATCCCAAGTATCCCGGATCGCTTTAAGAACAGTTTCTAGCATCTAAATTCGTCATCCCAAGTATCCCGGATCGCTTTAACAACAGTTTCTAGCATCTAAATTCGTCATCCCAAGTATCCCGGATCGCTTTAAAAACAGTTTTTAGCATCTAAATTCGTCATCCCAAGTATCCCGGATCGCTTTAAGAACAGTTTCTAGCATCTAAATTCGTCATCCCAAGTATCCCGGATCGCTTTAAAAACAGTTTCTAGCATCTAAATTCGTCATCCCAAGTATCCCGGATCGCTTTAAAAACAGTTTTTAGCATCTAAATTCGTCATCCCAAGTATCCCGGATCGCTTTAAAAACAGTTTCTAGCATCTAAATTCGTCATCCCAAGTATCCCGGATCGCTTTAACAACAGTTTCTAGCATCTAAATTCGTCATCCCAAGTATCCCGGATCGCTTTAAGAACAGTTTCTAGCATCTAAATTCGTCATCCCAAGTATCCCGGATCGCTTTAACAACAGTTTCTAGCATCTAAATTCGTCATCCCAAGTATCCCGGATCGCTTTAAAAACAGTTTTTAGCATCTAAATTCGTCATCCCAAGTATCCCGGATCGCTTTAAAAACAGTTTCTAGCATCTAAATTCGTCATCCCAAGTATCCCGGATCGCTTTAAAAACAGTTTCTAGCATCTAAATTCGTCATCCCAAGTATCCCGGATCGCTTTAAAAACAGTTTCTAGCATCTAAATTCGTCATCCCAAGTATCCCGGATCGCTTTAAAAACAGTTTCTAGCATCTAAATTCGTCATCCCAAGTATCCCGGATCGCTTTAAAAACAGTTTCTAGCATCTAAATTCGTCATCCCAAGTATCCCGGATCGCTTTAAAAACAGTTTCTAGCATCTAAATTCGTCATCCCAAGTATCCCGGATCGCTTTAAAAACAGTTTCTAGCATCTAAATTCGTCATCCCAAGTATCCCGGATCGCTTTAAAAACAGTTTCTAGCATCTAAATTCGTCATCCCAAGTATCCCGGATCGCTTGAAGAACAGTTTCTAGCATCTAAATTCGTCATCCCAAGTATCCCGGATCGCTTTAAAAACAGTTTCTAGCATCTAAATTCGTCATCCCAAGTATCCCGGATCGCTTTAAGAACAGTTTCTAGCATCTAAATTCGTCAACCCAAGTATCCCGGATCGCTTTAACAACAGTTTCTAGCATCTAAATTCGTCATCCCAAGTATCCCGGATCGCTTTAAAAACAGTTTTTAGCATCTAAATTCGTCATCCCAAGTATCCCGGATCGCTTTAAGAACAGTTTCTAGCATCTAAATTCGTCATCCCAAGTATCCCGGATCGCTTTAAGAACAGTTTCTAGCATCTAAATTCGTCATCCCAAGTATCCCGGATCGCTTTAACAACAGTTTCTAGCATCTAAATTCGTCATCCCAAGTATCCCGGATCGCTTTAAAAACAGTTTCTAGCATCTAAATTCGTCATCCCAAGTATCCCGGATCGCTTTAAGAACAGTTTCTAGCATCTAAATTCGTCATCCCAAGTATCCCGGATCGCTTTAAGAACAGTTTCTAGCATCTAAATTCGTCATCCCAAGTATCCCGGATCGCTTTAAAAACAGTTTTTAGCATCTAAATTCGTCATCCCAAGTATCCCGGATCGCTTTAAGAACAGTTTCTAGCATCTAAATTCGTCAACCCAAGTATCCCGGATCGCTTTAACAACAGTTTCTAGCATCTAAATTCGTCATCCCAAGTATCCCGGATCGCTTTAAGAACAGTTTCTAGCATCTAAATTCGTCATCCCAAGTATCCCGGATCGCTTTAACAACAGTTTCTAGCATCTAAATTCGTCATCCCAAGTATCCCGGATCGCTTTAAAAACAGTTTTTAGCATCTAAATTCGTCATCCCAAGTATCCCGGATCGCTTTAAGAACAGTTTCTAGCATCTAAATTCGTCATCCCAAGTATCCCGGATCGCTTTAACAACAGTTTCTAGCATCTAAATTCGTCATCCCAAGTATCCCGGATCGCTTTAAAAACAGTTTTTAGCATCTAAATTCGTCATCCCAAGTATCCCGGATCGCTTTAAGAACAGTTTCTAGCATCTAAATTCGTCAACCCAAGTATCCCGGATCGCTTTAACAACAGTTTCTAGCATCTAAATTCGTCATCCCAAGTATCCCGGATCGCTTTAAGAACAGTTTCTAGCATCTAAATTCGTCATCCCAAGTATCCCGGATCGCTTTAACAACAGTTTCTAGCATCTAAATTCGTCATCCCAAGTATCCCGGATCGCTTTAAAAACAGTTTCTAGCATCTAAATTCGTCATCCCAAGTATCCCGGATCGCTTTAAGAACAGTTTCTAGCATCTAAATTCGTCAACCCAAGTATCCCGGATCGCTTTAACAACAGTTTCTAGCATCTAAATTCGTCATCCCAAGTATCCCGGATCGCTTTAAAAACAGTTTTTAGCATCTAAATTCGTCATCCCAAGTATCCCGGATCGCTTTAAGAACAGTTTCTAGCATCTAAATTCGTCATCCCAAGTATCCCGGATCGCTTTAAAAACAGTTTTTAGCATCTAAATTCGTCATCCCAGGTATCCCGGATCGCTTTAAAAACAGTTTCTAGCATCTAAATTCGTCATCCCAAGTATCCCGGATCGCTTTAAGAACAGTTTCTAGCATCTAAATTCGTCATCCCAAGTATCCCGGATCGCTTTAAAAACAGTTTCTAGCATCTAAATTCGTCATCCCAAGTATCCCGGATCGCTTTAAGAACAGTTTCTAGCATCTAAATTCGTCATCCCAAGTATCCCGGATCGCTTTAACAACAGTTTCTAGCATCTAAATTCGTCATCCCAAGTATCCCGGATCGCTTTAAAAACAGTTTTTAGCATCTAAATTCGTCATCCCAAGTATCCCGGATCGCTTTAAGAACAGTTTCTAGCATCTAAATTCGTCAACCCAAGTATCCCGGATCGCTTTAACAACAGTTTCTAGCATCTAAATTCGTCATCCCAAGTATCCCGGATCGCTTTAAGAACAGTTTCTAGCATCTAAATTCGTCATCCCAAGTATCCCGGATCGCTTTAACAACAGTTTCTAGCATCTAAATTCGTCATCCCAAGTATCCCGGATCGCTTTAAAAACAGTTTTTAGCATCTAAATTCGTCATCCCAAGTATCCCGGATCGCTTTAAAAACAGTTTCTAGCATCTAAATTCGTCATCCCAAGTATCCCGGATCGCTTTAAAAACAGTTTCTAGCATCTAAATTCGTCATCCCAAGTATCCCGGATCGCTTTAAAAACAGTTTTTAGCATCTAAATTCGTCATCCCAAGTATCCCGGATCGCTTTAAAAACAGTTTCTAGCATCTAAATTCGTCATCCCAAGTATCCCGGATCGCTTTAAAAACAGTTTCTAGCATCTAAATTCGTCATCCCAAGTATCCCGGATCGCTTTAAAAACAGTTTCTAGCATCTAAATTCGTCATCCCAAGTATCCCGGATCGCTTTAAAAACAGTTTCTAGCATCTAAATTCGTCATCCCAAGTATCCCGGATCGCTTTAAAAACAGTTTCTAGCATCTAAATTCGTCATCCCAAGTATCCCGGATCGCTTTAAAAACAGTTTTTAGCATCTAAATTCGTCATCCCAAGTATCCCGGATCGCTTTAAAAACAGTTTCTAGCATCTAAATTCGTCATCCCAAGTATCCCGGATCGCTTTAACAACAGTTTCTAGCATCTAAATTCGTCATCCCAAGTATCCCGGATCGCTTTAAAAACAGTTTTTAGCATCTAAATTCGTCATCCCAAGTATCCCGGATCGCTTTAAAAACAGTTTCTAGCATCTAAATTCGTCATCCCAAGTATCCCGGATCGCTTTAAAAACAGTTTCTAGCATCTAAATTCGTCATCCCAAGTATCCCGGATCGCTTTAAAAACAGTTTTTAGCATCTAAATTCGTCATCCCAAGTATCCCGGATCGCTTTAAAAACAGTTTCTAGCATCTAAATTCGTCATCCCAAGTATCCCGGATCGCTTTAAAAACAGTTTCTAGCATCTAAATTCGTCATCCCAAGTATCCCGGATCGCTTTAAAAACAGTTTCTAGCATCTAAATTCGTCATCCCAAGTATCCCGGATCGCTTTAAAAACAGTTTCTAGCATCTAAATTCGTCATCCCAAGTATCCCGGATCGCTTTAAAAACAGTTTCTAGCATCTAAATTCGTCATCCCAAGTATCCCGGATCGCTTTAAAAACAGTTTTTAGCATCTAAATTCGTCATCCCAAGTATCCCGGATCGCTTTAAAAACAGTTTCTAGCATCTAAATTCGTCATCCCAAGTATCCCGGACCGCTTTAAAAACAGTTTCTAGCATCTAAATTCGTCATCCCAAGTATCCCGGATCGCTTTAAAAACAGTTTTTAGCATCTAAATTCGTCATCCCAAGTATCCCGGATCGCTTTAAAAACAGTTTCTAGCATCTAAATTCGTCATCCCAAGTATCCCGGATCGCTTTAAAAACAGTTTCTAGCATCTAAATTCCTCATCCCAAGTATCCCGGATCGCTTTAAGAACAGTTTCTAGCATCTAAATTCGTCATCCCAAGTATCCCGGACCGCTTTAAAAACAGTTTGTAGCATCTAAATTCGTCATCCCAAGTATCCCGGATCGCTTTAAGAACAGTTTCTAGCATCTAAATTCGTCAACCCAAGTATCCCGGATCGCTTTAACAACAGTTTCTTGCATCTAAATTCGTCATCCCAAGTATCCCGGATCGCTTTAACAACAAATTCTAGCATTTAAATTCGTCATCCCAAGTATCCCGGATCGCTTTAAGAACAGTTTCTAGCATCTAAATTCGTCATCCCAAGTATCCCGGATCGCTTTAAAAACAGTTTCTAGCATCTAAATTCGTCATCCCAAGTATCCCGGATCGCTTTAAAAACAGTTTCTAGCATCTAAATTCGTCATCCCAAGTATCCCGGATCGCTTTAAAAACAGTTTTTAGCATCTAAATTCGTCATCCCAAGTATCCCGGATCGCTTTAACAACAGTTTCTAGCATCTAAATTCGTCAACCCAAGTATCCCGGACCGCTTTAAAAACAGTTTCTAGCATCTAAATTCGTCATCCCAAGTATCCCGGATCGCTTTAACAACAGTTTCTAGCATCTAAATTCGTCAACCCAAGTATCCCGGATCGCTTTAACAACAGTTTCTAGCATCTAAATTCCTCATCCCAAGTATCCCGGATCGCTTTAAAAACAGTTTCTAGCATCTAAATTCGTCATCCCAAGTATCCCGGATCGCTTTAAAAACAGTTTTTAGCATCTAAATTCGTCATCCCAAGTATCCCGGATCGCTTTAAAAACAGTTTTTAGCATCTAAATTCGTCAACCCAAGTATCCCGGATCGCTTTAACAACAGTTTCTAGCATCTAAATTCGTCATCCCAAGTATCCCGGATCGCTTTAACAACAGTTTCTAGCATCTAAATTCGTCATCCCAAGTATCCCGGATCGCTTTAAGAACAGTTTCTAGCATCTAAATTCGTCAACCCAAGTATCCCGGATCGCTTTAACAACAGTTTCTAGCATCTAAATTCGTCATCCCAAGTATCCCGGATCGCTTTAAGAACAGTTTCTAGCATCTAAATTCGTCAACCCAAGTATCCCGGATCGCTTTAACAACAGTTTCTAGCATCTAAATTCCTCATCCCAAGTATCCCGGATCGCTTTAAGAACAGTTTCTAGCATCTAAATTCGTCATCCCAAGTATCCCGGATCGCTTTAAAAACAGTTTCTAGCATCTAAATTCGTCATCCCAAGTATCCCGGATCGCTTTAACAACAGTTTCTAGCATCTAAATTCGTCATCCCAAGTATCCCGGATCGCTTTAAAAACAGTTTTTAGCATCTAAATTCGTCATCCCAAGTATCCCGGATCGCTTTAAAAACAGTTTCTAGCATCTAAATTCGTCATCCCAAGTATCCCGGATCGCTTTAACAACAGTTTCTAGCATCTAAATTCGTCATCCCAAGTATCCCGGATCGCTTTAAAAACAGTTTTTAGCATCTAAATTCGTCATCCCAAGTATCCCGGATCGCTTTAAAAACAGTTTCTAGCATCTAAATTCGTCATCCCAAGTATCCCGGATCGCTTTAAAAACAGTTTCTAGCATCTAAATTCGTCATCCCAAGTATCCCGGATCGCTTTAAAAACAGTTTTTAGCATCTAAATTCGTCATCCCAAGTATCCCGGATCGCTTTAAAAACAGTTTCTAGCATCTAAATTCGTCATCCCAAGTATCCCGGATCGCTTTAAAAACAGTTTCTAGCATCTAAATTCCTCATCCCAAGTATCCCGGATCGCTTTAAGAACAGTTTCTAGCATCTAAATTCGTCATCCCAAGTATCCCGGACCGCTTTAAAAACAGTTTGTAGCATCTAAATTCGTCATCCCAAGTATCCCGGATCGCTTTAAGAACAGTTTCTAGCATCTAAATTCGTCAACCCAAGTATCCCGGATCGCTTTAACAACAGTTTCTTGCATCTAAATTCGTCATCCCAAGTATCCCGGATCGCTTTAACAACAGTTTCTAGCATTTAAATTCGTCATCCCAAGTATCCCGGATCGCTTTAAGAACAGTTTCTAGCATCTAAATTCGTCATCCCAAGTATCCCGGATCGCTTTAAAAACAGTTTCTAGCATCTAAATTCGTCATCCCAAGTATCCCGGATCGCTTTAAAAACAGTTTCTAGCATCTAAATTCGTCATCCCAAGTATCCCGGATCGCTTTAAAAACAGTTTTTAGCATCTAAATTCGTCATCCCAAGTATCCCGGATCGCTTTAACAACAGTTTCTAGCATCTAAATTCGTCAACCCAAGTATCCCGGACCGCTTTAAAAACAGTTTCTAGCATCTAAATTCGTCATCCCAAGTATCCCGGATCGCTTTAACAACAGTTTCTAGCATCTAAATTCGTCAACCCAAGTATCCCGGATCGCTTTAACAACAGTTTCTAGCATCTAAATTCCTCATCCCAAGTATCCCGGATCGCTTTAAAAACAGTTTCTAGCATCTAAATTCGTCATCCCAAGTATCCCGGATCGCTTTAAAAACAGTTTTTAGCATCTAAATTCGTCATCCCAAGTATCCCGGATCGCTTTAAAAACAGTTTTTAGCATCTAAATTCGTCAACCCAAGTATCCCGGATCGCTTTAACAACAGTTTCTAGCATCTAAATTCGTCATCCCAAGTATCCCGGATCGCTTTAACAACAGTTTCTAGCATCTAAATTCGTCATCCCAAGTATCCCGGATCGCTTTAAGAACAGTTTCTAGCATCTAAATTCGTCAACCCAAGTATCCCGGATCGCTTTAACAACAGTTTCTAGCATCTAAATTCCTCATCCCAAGTATCCCGGATCGCTTTAAAAACAGTTTCTAGCATCTAAATTCGTCATCCCAAGTATCCCGGATCGCTTTAAAAACAGTTTCTAGCATCTAAATTCGTCAACCCAAGTATCCCGGATCGCTTTAACAACAGTTTCTAGCATCTAAATTCGTCATCCCAAGTATCCCGGATCGCTTTAAAAACATTTTCTAGCATCTAAATTCGTCATCCCAAGTATCCCGGATCGCTTTAAAAACAGTTTTTAGCATCTAAATTCGTCATCCCAAGTATCCCGGATCGCTTTAACAACAGTTTCTAGCATCTAAATTCGTCATCCCAAGTATCCCGGATCGCTTTAAGAACAGTTTCTAGCATCTAAATTCGTCATCCCAAGTATCCCGGATCGCTTTAAAAACAGTTTCTAGCATCTAAATTCGTCATCCCAAGTATCCCGGATCGCTTTAAAAACATTTTCTAGCATCTAAATTCGTCATCCCAAGTATCCCGGATCGCTTTAAAAACAGTTTTTAGCATCTAAATTCGTCATCCCAAGTATCCCGGATCGCTTTAACAACAGTTTCTAGCATCTAAATTCGTCATCCCAAGTATCCCGGATCGCTTTAAGAACAGTTTCTAGCATCTAAATTCGTCATCCCAAGTATCCCGGATCGCTTTAAAAACAGTTTCTAGCATCTAAATTCGTCATCCCAAGTATCCCGGATCGCTTTAAAAACAGTTTCTAGCATCTAAATTCGTCATCCCAAGTATCCCGGATCGCTTTAACAACAGTTTCTAGCATCTAAATTCGTCATCCCAAGTATCCCGGATCGCTTTAAGAACAGTTTCTAGCATCTAAATTCGTCAACCCAAGTATCCCGGATCGCTTTAACAACAGTTTCTAGCATCTAAATTCCTCATCCCAAGTATCCCGGATCGCTTTAAGAACAGTTTCTAGCATCTAAATTCGTCATCCCAAGTATCCCGGATCGCTTTAAAAACAAAATCTAGCATCTAAATTCGTCAACCCAAGTATCCCGGATCGCTTTAACAACAGTTTCTAGCATCTAAATTCGTCATCCCAAGTATCCCGGATCGCTTTAAAAACATTTTCTAGCATCTAAATTCGTCATCCCAAGTATCCCGGATCGCTTTAAAAACAGTTTCTAGCATCTAAATTCGTCATCCCAAGTATCCCGGATCGCTTTAACAACAGTTTCTAGCATCTAAATTCGTCATCCCAAGTATCCCGGATCGCTTTAAGAACAGTTTCTAGCATCTAAATTCGTCATCCCAAGTATCCCGGATCGCTTTAAAAACAGTTTCTAGCATCTAAATTCGTCATCCCAAGTATCCCGGATCGCTTTAAAAACAGTTTCTAGCATCTAAATTCGTCATCCCAAGTATCCCGGATCGCTTTAACAACAGTTTCTAGCATCTAAATTCGTCATCCCAAGTATCCCGGATCGCTTTAAGAACAGTTTCTAGCATCTAAATTCGTCAACCCAAGTATCCCGGATCGCTTTAACAACAGTTTCTAGCATCTAAATTCGTCATCCCAAGTATCCCGGATCGCTTTAAAAACAGTTTCTAGCATCTAAATTCGTCATCCCAAGTATCCCGGACCGCTTTAAAAACAGTTTCTAGCATCTAAATTCGTCATCCCAAGTATCCCGGATCGCTTTAAAAACAGTTTCTAGCATCTAAATTCGTCATCCCAAGTATCCCGGATCGCTTTAACAACAGTTTCTAGCATCTAAATTCGTCATCCCAAGTATCCCGGATCGCTTGAAGAACAGTTTCTAGCATCTAAATTCGTCAACCCAAGTATCCCGGATCGCTTTAACAACTGTTTCTAGCATCTAAATTCGTCATCCCAAGTATCCCGGATCGCTTTAAAAACAGTTTCTAGCATCTAAATTCGTCATCCCAAGTATCCCGGATCGCTTTAAAAACAGTTTCTAGCATCTAAATTCGTCATCCCAAGTATCCCGGATCGCTTTAACAACAGTTTCTAGCATCTAAATTCGTCATCCCAAGTATCCCGGATCGCTTTAAGAACAGTTTCTAGCATCTAAATTCGTCAACCCAAGTATCCCGGATCGCTTTAACAACTGTTTCTAGCATCTAAATTCGTCATCCCAAGTATCCCGGATCGCTTTAACAACAGTTTCTAGCATTTAAATTCGTCATCCCAAGTATCCCGGATCGCTTTAAGAACAGTTTCTAGCATCTAAATTCGTCAACCCAAGTATCCCGGATCGCTTTAAGAACAGTTTCTAGCATCTAAATTCGTCATCCCAAGTATCCCGGATCGCTTTAAGAACAGTTTCTAGCATCTAAATTCGTCATCCCAAGTATCCCGGATCGCTTTAAGAACAGTTTCTAGCATCTAAATTCGTCATCCCAAGTATCCCGGATCGCTTTAAAAACAGTTTCTAGCATCTAAATTCGTCATCCCAAGTATCCCGGATCGCTTTAACAACAGTTTCTAGCATCTAAATTCGTCATCCCAAGTATCCCGGATCGCTTTAAGAACAGTTTCTAGCATCTAAATTCGTCAACCCAAGTATCCCGGATCGCTTTAACAACAGTTTCTAGCATCTAAATTCGTCATCCCAAGTATCCCGGATCGCTTTAAAAACAGTTTCTAGCATCTAAATTCGTCATCCCAAGTATCCCGGACCGCTTTAAAAACAGTTTCTAGCATCTAAATTCGTCATCCCAAGTATCCCGGATCGCTTTAAAAACAGTTTCTAGCATCTAAATTCGTCATCCCAAGTATCCCGGATCGCTTTAACAACAGTTTCTAGCATCTAAATTCGTCATCCCAAGTATCCCGGATCGCTTTAAGAACAGTTTCTAGCATCTAAATTCGTCAACCCAAGTATCCCGGATCGCTTTAACAACTGTTTCTAGCATCTAAATTCGTCATCCCAAGTATCCCGGATCGCTTTAAAAACAGTTTCTAGCATCTAAATTCGTCATCCCAAGTATCCCGGATCGCTTTAAAAACAGTTTCTAGCATCTAAATTCGTCATCCCAAGTATCCCGGATCGCTTTAACAACAGTTTCTAGCATCTAAATTCGTCATCCCAAGTATCCCGGATCGCTTTAAGAACAGTTTCTAGCATCTAAATTCGTCAACCCAAGTATCCCGGATCGCTTTAACAACAGTTTCTAGCATCTAAATTCGTCATCCCAAGTATCCCGGATCGCTTTAAAAACAGTTTCTAGCATCTAAATTCGTCATCCCAAGTATCCCGGACCGCTTTAAAAACAGTTTCTAGCATCTAAATTCGTCATCCCAAGTATCCCGGATCGCTTTAAAAACAGTTTCTAGCATCTAAATTCGTCATCCCAAGTATCCCGGATCGCTTTAAGAACAGTTTCTAGCATCTAAATTCGTCATCCCAAGTATCCCGGATCGCTTTAAGAACAGTTTCTAGCATCTAAATTCGTCATCCCAAGTATCCCGGATCGCTTTAAAAACAGTTTCTAGCATCTAAATTCGTCATCCCAAGTATCCCGGATCGCTTTAAAAACAGTTTCTAGCATCTAAATTCGTCATCCCAAGTATCCCGGATCGCTTTAAAAACAGTTTCTAGCATCTAAATTCGTCATCCCAAGTATCCCGGATCGCTTTAACAACAGTTTCTAGCATCTAAATTCGTCATCCCAAGTATCCCGGATCGCTTTAAGAACAGTTTCTAGCATCTAAATTCGTCAACCCAAGTATCCCGGATCGCTTTAACAACTGTTTCTAGCATCTAAATTCGTCATCCCAAGTATCCCGGATCGCTTTAACAACAGTTTCTAGCATTTAAATTCGTCATCCCAAGTATCCCGGATCGCTTTAAGAACAGTTTCTAGCATCTAAATTCGTCATCCCAAGTATCCCGGATCGCTTTAAGAACAGTTTCAAGCATCTAAATTCGTCATCTCAAGTATCCCGGATCGCTTTAAAAACAGTTTCTAGCATCTAAATTCGTCATCCCAAGTATCCCGGATCGCTTTAAAAACAGTTTCTAGCATCTAAATTCGTCATCTCAAGTATCCCGGATCGCTTTAAAAACAGTTTCTAGCATCTAAATTCGTCATCCCAAGTATCCCGGATCGCTTTAAAAACAGTTTTTAGCATCTAAATTCGTCATCCCAAGTATCCCGGATCGCTTTAAGAACAGTTTCTAGCATCTAAATTCGTCAACCCAAGTATCCCGGATCGCTTTAACAACAGTTTCTAGCATCTAAATTCCTCATCCCAAGTATCCCGGATCGCTTTAAGAACAGTTTCTAGCATCTAAATTCGTCATCCCAAGTATCCCGGATCGCTTTAAAAACAGTTTCTAGCATCTAAATTCGTCAACCCAAGTATCCCGGATCGCTTTAACAACAGTTTCTAGCATCTAAATTCGTCATCCCAAGTATCCCGGATCGCTTTAAAAACAGTTTCTAGCATCTAAATTCGTCATCCCAAGTATCCCGGATCGCTTTAAAAACAGTTTTTAGCATCTAAATTCGTCATCCCAAGTATCCCGGATCGCTTTAACAACAGTTTCTAGCATCTAAATTCGTCATCCCAAGTATCCCGGATCGCTTTAAAAACAGTTTCTAGCATCTAAATTCGTCATCCCAAGTATCCCGGATCGCTTTAACAACAGTTTCTAGCATCTAAATTCGTCATCCCAAGTATCCCGGATCGCTTTAACAACAGTTTCTAGCATCTAAATTCCTCATCCCAAGTATCCCGGATCGCTTTAAGAACAGTTTCTAGCATCTAAATTCGTCATCCCAAGTATCCCGGACCGCTTTAAAAACAGTTTTTAGCATCTAAATTCGTCATCCCAAGTATCCCGGATCGCTTTAAGAACAGTTTCTAGCATCTAAATTCGTCAACCCAAGTATCCCGGATCGCTTTAACAACTGTTTCTAGCATCTAAATTCGTCATCCCAAGTATCCCGGATCGCTTTAAAAACAGTTTTTAGCATCTAAATTCGTCATCCCAAGTATCCCGGATCGCTTTAACAACAGTTTCTAGCATCTAAATTCGTCATCCCAAGTATCCCGGATCGCTTTAAAAACAGTTTCTAGCATCTAAATTCGTCATCCCAAGTATCCCGGATCGCTTTAAAAACAGTTTCTAGCATCTAAATTCGTCATCCCAAGTATCCCGGATCGCTTTAACAACAGTTTCTAGCATCTAAATTCCTCATCCCAAGTATCCCGGATCGCTTTAAGAACAGTTTCTAGCATCTAAATTCGTCATCCCAAGTATCCCGGATCGCTTTAAAAACAGTTTCTAGCATCTAAATTCGTCATCCCAAGTATCCCGGATCGCTTTAAAAACAGTTTCTAGCATCTAAATTCGTCATCCCAAGTATCCCGGATCGCTTTAAAAACAGTTTCTAGCATCTAAATTCGTCAACCCAAGTATCCCGGATCGCTTTAACAACAGTTTCTAGCATCTAAATTCGTCATCCCAAGTATCCCGGATCGCTTTAAAAACAGTTTCTAGCATCTAAATTCGTCATCCCAAGTATCCCGGATCGCTTTAAAAACAGTTTTTAGCATCTAAATTCGTCATCCCAAGTATCCCGGATCGCTTTGAAAACAGTTTCTAGCATCCAAATTCGTCATCCCAAGTATCCCGGATCGCTTTGAAAACAGTTTCTAGCATCCAAATTCGTCATCCCAAGTATCCCGGATCGCTTTAAAAACAGTTTCCAGCATCTAAATTCGTCATCCCAAGTATCCCGGATCGCTTTAAAAACAGTTTCTAGCATCTAAATTCGTCATCCAAAGTATACCGGATCGCTTTAAAAACAGTTTCTAGCATCTAAATTCGTCAACCCAAGTATCCCGGATCGCTGTAAAAACAGTTTCTAGCATCTAAATTCGTCATCCCAAGCATCCCGGATCGCTTTAAAAACAGTTTCCAGCATCTAAATTCGTCATCCCAAGTATCCCGGATCGCTTTAAAAACAGTTTCTAGCATCTAAATTCGTCATCCCAAGTATCCCGGACCGCTTTAAAAACAGTTTCTAGCATCTAAATTCGTCAACCCAAGTATCCCGGACCGCTTTAAAAACAGTTTCTAGC